>NW_027480022.1:0-45192 GCF_051014685.1 Ptiloglossa arizonensis | reverse complement strand
GTATAACGCATAACGTATAACGCATAACGTATAACGTATAACGTATAACGTATAACGTATAACGTATATCGTATAACGTATAACGTATAACGTATAACGTAAAACGTATAACGTATAACGTATAACGTATAACGTATAACGTATAACGTATAACGTATAACGTATAACGTATAACGTATAACGTATAACGTATAACGTATAACGTATAACGTATAACGTATAACGTATAGCATGTAACGTATAACGTATAACGTATAACGTATAACGTATAACGTATAACGTATAACGTATAACGTATAACGTACAACGTATAACGTACAACGTATAACGTATAACGTATAACGTATAACGTATAACGTATAACGTATAACGTATAACGTATAACGTATAGCATGTAACGTCTAACGTATAACGTATAACGTATAACGTATAACGTATAACGTATAACGTATAACGTATTACGTATAACGTATAACGTATAACGTACAACGCATAACGTATCACGTATAACGTATTACGAATAACGTATAACGTATAACGTATAACGTATAACGTATAACGTATATCGTATAACGTATAACGTATAACGTATAACGTATAACGTATAACGGTATAACGTATAACGTATAACGTATAACGTATAACGCATAACGTATAACGTATAACGTGCAACGAGGAACGTATAACGAATAACGTATTACGAATAACGTATATCGTATAACGTATAACGTATACGTATAACGTATAACGTATAACGTATAACGTATAACGTATAACGTATAACGTATAACGTATAACGCATAACGTATAACGTATAACGTGCAACGAGGAACGTATAACGAATAACGTATAACGTATAACGTATATCGTATAACGTATAACGTATAACGTATTAACGTATAACGTATAACGTATAACGTATAACGTATATCGTATAACGTATAACGTATAACGTATAACGTATAACGTATAACGTATAGCATGTAACGTATAACGTATAACGTATAACGTATAACGTATAACGTATAACGTATAACGTATAACGTATAACGTATAACGTACAACGTATAACGTACAACGTATAACGTATAACGTAGAACGTATAACGTATAACGTGTAACGTGTAACGTATAACGTATAACATATAGCAGTGTAACGTCTAACGTATAACGTATAACGTATAACGTATAACGTATAACGTATAACGTATAACGTATAACGTATAACGTATAAAGTACAACGTATAACGTATCACGTATAACGTATTACGAATAACGTGTAACGTATAACGTATGACGTGTAACGAAGAACGTATAACGAATAACGTATAACGTATATCGTATTACGTATAACGTATAACGTATAACGTATAACGTATAACGTATAACGTATAACGTATAACGTATAACGTATGACGTATAACGTATAACGTATAACGTATAACGAATAACGTATAACGTATAACGTATAACGTATAACGTATAACGTATAACGAATAACGTATAACGTATAACGTATAACGTATAACGTATAACGTATAGCCTATAACGTATAACGTATAACGTATAACGTATAACGTATAACGTATAACGTATAACGTATAACGTATAACGTATAACGTATAACGTATAACGTATAACGTATAACGTACAACGTATAACGTATCACGTATAACGTATTACGAATAACGTGTAACGTATAACGTATGACGTATAATGTATAACGTATAACGTATAACGTATAACGTATAACGTATAACGTATAACGTATAACGTATAACGTATAACGTATAACGTATAACGTATAACGTATAACGTATAACGTATAACGTATAACGTATAACGTATAACGTATAACGTATATCGAATGACGTACAACGTATAACGTATCACGCATAACGTATAACGAATAACGTGTAACGTATAACGTATGACGTATAACGTATAACGTATAACGTATAACGTATAACGTATAACGTATAACGTATAACGTATAACGTATAACGCATAAGGTATAACGTATAACGTGTAACGAAGAACGTATAACGAATAACGTAAAACGTATTACGTATTACATATTTCGTATAACGTATAGCGTATAACGTATGACGTATTACATATTACGTATAACGTATAACGTATCACGTATAACGTATAACGTATAACGTATAACGTATAACGTATAACGTATAACGTATAACGTATAACGTATAACGTATAACGTATAACGTTATAACGTATAACGTATAGACGTATAACGTATAACGTATCACGGAATAACGTGAAACGTATAACGCATAACGTATAACGTATAACGTGTAACGAAGAACGTATAACGTATAACGTATAACGTATAACGTATAACATATAACGTGTAACGTAAAACGTATAACGTATAACGTAGAACGTATAACGTATTAACGTATAACGTATAACGTATATCGTATAACGTATAACGTATAACGTATAACGTACTATCGTATAACGTATAACGTATAACGTATAACGTATAACGTATCACGAATAACGTGAAACGTATAACGCATAACGTATAACGTATAACGTGTAACGAAGAACGTATAACGAATAACGTAAAACGTATTACGTATTACATATTTCGTATAACGTATAACGTGGATCGTATAACTTATGACGTATAACTTATAACGTATAACGTATAACGTATAACTTGTAACGAAAGACGTATAACGAATAACGTAAAACGTATGACGCATTACATATTACGTATAACGTATAACGTGTAACGTATACCGTATAACGTATAACGAAAAACGTAAAACGTATAACGCATAACGTATAACGTATAACGTGTAACGAAGAACGTATAACGAATAACGTATAACGTATATCACATATCGTATATCGTATAACGTATAACGTATAACGTATAACGTATGACGTATAACGTATAACGTATAACGTATAACATATAACGTGTAACGTAAAACGTATAACGTATAACGTATAACGTATAACGTATAACGTATAACGTATAACGTATAACGTATAACGTAGAACGTACAACGTATAACGTATATCGTATAACGTATAACGTATAACGTATAACGTATAACGTATAACGTATAACGTATAGCGTGTAACGTATAACGTATAACGTATAACGTATAACGTATAACGTATAACGTATAACGTATAACGTATAACGTATAACGTATAACGTATACCGTATAACGTATATCGTATAACGTATAACGTATAACGTATCACGAATAACGTAAAACGTATAACGCATAACGTATACCGTATAACGTGTATACGAAGAACGTATAACGAATAACGTATACCGTATAACGTGTAACGAAGAACGTATAACGAATAACGTAAAACGTATTACGTATTACATATTTCGTATAACGTATAACGTATAACGTATAACGTATAACGTATAACGTATAACGTATATACGTATAACGTATAACGTATAACGTATAACGTATAACGTATAACGTATAACGTTTAACGTATAACGCATAATGTCAAACGTATAACGTCGAACGTAGTAACGTATAACGTATAACGTATAACGTATAACGTATAACGTATAACGTATAACGTATAACGTATAACGTATAACGTATAACGTATAACGTATAACGTATAGACGTATAACGTATAACGTATAACGTATAACGTATAACGTATAACTTATGACGTATTACATATTACGTATATCGTATAACGTATCACGTATAACGTATAACGTATAACGTATAACGTATAACGTATAACGTATAACGTATAACGTATAACGTATAACGTATAACGTATAACGTATAACGTATAACGTATAACGTATAACGTATAACGTATAACGTATAACGTATAACGTATAACGTATAGCGTATAACGTATAACGTATAACGTATAACGTATAACGTATAGCCTGTAACGTATAACGTATATCGTATAACGTATAACGTATAACGTATAACGTATAACGTATAACGTATAACGTATAACGTATAACGTATAACGCATAACGTATAACGTATAACGTATGACGTATTACATATTACGTATATCGTATAACGTATCACGTATAACGTATAACGTATAACGTATAACGTATAACGTATAACGTGTAACGTATAACGTATAACGTTATAACGTATAACGTCTAACGTATAACGTATAACGTATAACGTATAACGTATAACATATAACGTGTAACGTAAAACGTATAACGTATTAACGTATAACGTATAACGTATAACGTATAACGTATAACGTATATCGTATAACGTATAACGTATAACGTTATAACGTATATCGTATAACGTATAACGTATAACGTATAACGTATAACGTATCACGAATAACGTGAAACGTATAATCGCATAACGTATAACGTATAACGTGTAACGAAGAACGTATAACGAATAACGTAAAACGTATTACGTATTACATATTTCGTATAACGTATAACGTGGATCGTATAACTTATGACGTATAACTTATAACGTATAACGTATAACGTATAACTTGTAAAGAAAGACGTATAACGAATAACGTAAAACGTATGACGCATTACATATTACGTATAACGTATAACGTGTAACGTATACCGTATAACGTATAACGAAAAACGTAAGACGTATAACGCATAACGTATAACGTATAACGTGTAACGAAGAAACGTATAACGAATAACGTATAACGTATATCACATATCGTATATCGTATAACGTATAACGTATAACGTATAACGTATGACGTATAACGTATAACGTATAACGTATAACATATAACGTGTAACGTAAAACGTATAACGTATAACGTATAACGTATAACGTATAACGTATAACGTATAACGTATAACGTATAACGTATAACGTACAACGTATAACGTATATCGTATAACGTATAACGTATAACGTATAACGTATAACGTATAACGTATAACGTATAGCGTGTAACGTATAACGTATAACGTATAACGTATAACGTATAACGTATAACGTATAACGTATAACGTATAACGTATAACGTATAACGTATACGTATAACGTATATCGTATAACGTATAACGTATAACGAATCACGAATAACGTAAAACGTATAACGCATAACGTATACCGTATAACGTGTAACGAAGAACGTATAACGAATAACGTATACCGTATAACGTGTAACGAAGAACGATAACGAATAACGTAAAACGTATTACGTATTACATAGTTCGTATAACGTATAACGTGGATCGTATAACTTATGACGTATAACTTATATCGTATAACGTATAACGTATAACTTGTAACGAAAAACGTATAACGAATAACGTAAAACGTATGACGCATCACATATTACGTATAACGTATAACGTATAACGTGTAACGTATAACGTATAACGTATAACGAATAACGTAAAACGTATAACGCATAACGTATAACGTATAACGTGTAACGAAGAACGTATAACGAATAACGTATAACGTATAAACGTATAACGTATAACGTTATAACGTAGTAACGTATAACGTATAACGTTTAACGTATAACGTATAATGTCAAACGTATAACGTATAACGTGATAACGTATAACGTATAACGTATAATCGTATAACGTATAACGTATAACGTATAACGTATAACGTATAACGTATAACGTATAACGTATAACGTATAACGTATTAACGTATAACGTATAACGTATAACGTATAACGTATAACGTATAACGTATAACGTATGACGTATTACATATTACGTATATCGTATAACGTATCACGCATAACGTATAACGTATAACGTATAACGTATAACGTATAACGTATAACGTATAACGTATAACGTATAACGTATAACGTATGAACGTATAACGTATAACGTATAACGTATAACGTATAACGTATAACGTATAACGTATAACGTATAACGTATAGCGTATAACGTATAACGTATAACGTATAACGTATAAACGTATAGCCTGTAACGTATAACGTATATCGTATAACGTATAACGTATAACGTATAACGTATAACGTATAACGTATAACGTATAACGTATAACGTATAACGTATAACGTATAACGTATAACGCTTAACGTATAACGTATAACGTATGACGTATTACATATTACGTATATCGTATAACGTATCACGTATAACGTATAACGTATAACGTATAACGTATAACGTATAACGTATAACGTATAACGTATAACGTATAACGTATAACGTATAACGTATAACGTATAACGTATAACGTATAACGTATAACGTATAACGTATAACGTATAACGTATAACGTATAACGTATAACGTATAACGTATAGCGTATAACCTATAACGTATAACGTATAAAGTTATAACGTATAGCCTGTAACGTATAACGTATAACGTATAACGTATAACGTATAACGTATAACGTATAACGTATAACGTATAACGTATAACGTATAACGTATATCGTATAACGTATAACGTATAACGTATAACGTATAACGTATAACGTATAACGTATACGTATAACGTATAACGTATAACGTATAACGTATAACGTAATAACGTATATCGTATAACGTATAACGTATAACGTATAACGTATAACGTATAACGTATAACGTATAACGTATAACGTATACGTATAACGTATAACGTATAACGTATAACGTATAGCCTGTAACGTATAACGTATAACGTATAACGTATAACGTATAACGTATAACGTATAACGTATAACGTATAACGTATAACGTATAACGTACAACGTATAACGTACAACGTATAACGTACAACGTATAACGTATAACGTATAACGTATAACGTATAACGTACAACGTATAACGTATAACGTATAACGTATAACGTATAACGTATAGCATGTAACGTCTAACGTATAACGTATAACGTATTAACGTATAAACGTATATACGCATAACGTATAACGTATAACGTATAACGTATAACGTATAACGTATAACGTATAACGTACAACGTATAACGTATCACGTATAACGTATTACGAATAACGTGTAACGTATAACGTATGACGTGTAACGAAGAACGTGTAACGAATAACGTATAACGTATATCGTATTACGTATAACGTTTAACGTATAACGTATAACGTATAACGTATAACGTATAACGTATAACGTATAACGTATAACGTATGACGTATAACGTATAACGTATAACGTATGACGTATAACGTATAACGTATAACGTATAACGTATAACGTATAACGTATAACGTATAACGTATAGCCTATAACGTATAACGTATAACGTATAACGTATAACGTATAACGTATAACGTATAACGTATAACGTATAACGTATAACGTATAACGTATAACGTATAAACGTATTACGTATAACGTATAACGTATAACGTATAACGTATAACGTATAACGTATAACGTATAACGTATAACGTATAACGTATAACGTATAACGTATAGCCTGTAACGTATAACGTATAACGTATAACGTATATCGTATAACGTATAACGTATAACGTATAACGTATAACGTATAACGTATAACGTACAACGTATAACGTACAACGTATAACGTACAACGTATAACGTATAACGTATAACGTATAACGTATAACGTATAACGTATAACGTATAACGTATAACGTATAACGTATAGACGTATAACGTATAACGTATAGCATGTAACGTCTAACGTATAACGTTTAACGTATAACGTATAACGTATAACGTATAACGTATAACGTATAACGTATAACGTATAACGTATAACGTATAACGTATAACGTACAACGTATAACGTATCACGTATAACGTATTACGAATAACGTGTAACGTATAACGTATGACGTGTAACGAAGAACGTATAACGAATAACGTATAACGTATATCGTATTACGTATAACGTATAACGTATAACGTATAACGTATAACGTATAACGTATAACGTATAACGTATAACGTATAACGTATGACGTATAACGTATAACGTATAACGTATAACGTATATACGTATAACGTATAACTGTATAACGTATAACGTATAACGTATAACGTATAACGTATAACGTATAACGTATAGCCTATAACGTATAACGTATAACGTATAACGTATAACGTATAACGTATAACGTATAACGTATAACGTATAACGTATAACGTATAACGTATAACGTATAACGTATAACGCTTAACGTATAACGTATAATGTCAAACGTATAACGTAGAACGTATAACGTATAACGTATAACGTATAACGTATAACGTATAGCATGTATCGTCTAACGTATAACGTATAACGTATATCGTATTACGTATAACGTATAACGTATAACGTATAACGTATAACGTATAACGTATAACGTATAACGTATAACGTATAACGTATGACGTATAACGTATAACGTATAACGTATAACGTATAACGTATAACGTATAACGTATAACGTATAACGTATAACGTATATCGTATAACGTATAACGTATAACGTATAACGTATAACGTATAACGTATAGCATGTAACGTATAACGTATAACGTATAACGTATAACGTATAACGTATAACGTATAACGTATAACGTATAACGTACAACGTATAACGTACAACGTATAACGTATAACGTATAACGTATAACGTATAACGTGTAACGTGTAACGTATAACGTATAACATATAGCATGTAACGTCTAACGTATAACGTATAACGTATAACGTATAACGTATAACGTATAACGTATAACGTATAACGTATAACGTATAAAGTACAACGTATAACGTATCACGTATAACGTATTACGAATAACGTGTAACGTATAACTTATGACGTGTAACGAAGAACGTATAACGAATAACGTATAACGTATATCGTATTACGTATAACGTATAACGTATAACGTATAACGTATAACGTATAACGTATAACGTATAACGTATAACGTATGACGTATAACGTATAACGTATAACGTATAACGAATAACGTATAACGTATAACGTATAACGTATAACGTATAACGTATAACGAATAACGTATAACGTATAACGTATAACGTATAACGTATTAACGTATAGCCTATAACGTATAACGTATAACGTATAACGTATAACGTATAACGTATAACGTATAACGTATAACGTATAACGTATAACGTATAACGTATAACGTATAACGTACAACGTATAACGTATCACGTATAACGTATTACGAATAACGTGTAACGTATAACGTATGACGTATAATGTATAACGTATAACGTATAACGTATAACGTATAACGTATAACGTATAACGTATAACGTATAACGTATAACGTATAACGTATAACGTATAACGTATAACGTATAACGTATAACGTATAACGTATATCGAATGACGTACAACGTATAACGTATCACGCATAACGTATAACGAATAACGTGTAACGTATAACGTATGACGTATAACGTTTTAACGTATAACGTATAACGTATAACGTATAACGTATAACGTATAACGTATAACGTATAACGTATAACGTATAACGCATAAGGTATAACGTATAACGTGTAACGAAGAACGTATAACGAATAACGTAAAACGTATTACGTATTACATATTTCGTATAACGTATAGCGTATAACGTATGACGTATTACATATTACGTATAACGTATAACGTATCACGTATAGACGTATAACGTATAACGTATAACGTATAACGTATAGACGTATAACGTATAACGTATAACGTATAACGTATAACGTATAACGTATAACGTATAACGTATAACGTATAACGTATAACGTATAACGTATAACGTATAACGTATAACGTATAACGTATAACGTATAACGTATAACGTATAACGTATAACGTGTAACGTATTAACGTATAACGTATAACGTATAACGTCTAACGTATAACGTATAACGTATAACGTATAACGTATAACATATAACGTGTAACGTAAAACGTATAACGTATAACGTATAACGTATAACGTATAACGTATAACGTATAACGTATATCGTATAACGTATAACGTATAACGTATAACGTTATATCGTATAACGTATAACGTATAACGTATAACGTATAACGGTATCACGAATAACGTGAAAACGTATAAACGCATAACGTATAACGTATAACGTGTAACGAAGAACGTATAACGAATAACGTAAAACGTATTACTTATTACATATTTCGTATAACGTATAACGTGGATCGTATAACTTATGACGTATAACTTATAACGTATAACGTATAACGTATAACTTGTAACGAAAGACGTATAACGAATAACGTAAAACGTATGACGCATTACATATTACGTATAACGTATAACGTGTAACGTATACCGTATAACGTATAACGAAAAAACGTAAAACGTATAACGCATAACGTATAACGTATAACGTGTAACGAAGAACGTATAAACGAATAACGTATAACGTATATCACATATCGTATTATCGTATAACGTATAACGTATAACGTATAACGTATGACGTATAACGTATAACGTATAACGTATAACATATAACGTGTAACGTAAAACGTATAACGTATAACGGTATAACGTATAACGTATAACGTATAACGTATAACGTATAACGTATAACGTATAACGTACAACGTATAACGTATATCGTATAACGTATAACGTATAACGGTATAACGTATAACGTATAACGTATAACGTATAGCGTGTAACGTATAACGTATAACGTATAACGTATAACGTATAACGTATAACGTATAACGTATAACGTATAACGTATAACGTATAACGTATACCGTATAACGTATATCGTATAACGTATAACGTATATACGTATCACGAATAACGTAAAACGTATAACGCATAACGTATACCGTATAACGTGTAACGAAGAACGTATAACGAATAACGTATACCGTATAACGTGTAACGAAGAACGTATAACGAATAACGTAAAACGTATTACGTATTACATATTTCGTATAACGTATAACGTGGATCGTATAACTTATGACGTATAACTTATAACGTATAACGTATAACGTATTAACTTGTAACGAAAAACGTATAACGAATAACGAAAAACGTATGACGCATCACATATTACGTATAACGTATAACGTATAACGTGTAACGTATAACGTATAACGTTAACGAATAACGTAAAACGTATAACGCATAACGTATAACGTATAACGTGTAACGAAGAACGTATAACGAATAACGTATAACGTATATCGTATAACGTATATCGTATAACGTATAACGTATAATGTATAACGTATAACGTATGACGTATAACGTATAACGTATAACGTATAACGTATAACGTATAACGTATAACGTATAACGTATAACGTATAACGTATAACGTATAACGTATAACGTATAACGTATAACGTTTAACGTATAACGCATAATGTCAACGTATAACGTCGAACGTATAACGTATAACGTATAACGTATATACGTATAACGTATACGTATAACGTATAACGTATAACGTTTAACGTATAACGTATAACGTATAACGTATAACGTATAACGTATAACGTATAACGTATAACGTATAACTTATGACGTATTACATATTACGTATATCGTATAACGTATCACGTATAACGTATAGACGTATAACGTATAACGTATAACGTATAACGTATAACGTATAACGTATAACGTATAACGTATAACGTATAACGTATAGACGTATAACGTATAACGTATAACGTATAACGTATAACGTATAACGTATAACGTATAACGTATAGCGTATAACGTATAACGTATAACGTATAACGTATAACGTATAGCCTGTAACGTATAACGTATATCGTATAACGTATAACGTTATAACGTATAACGTATAACGTATAACGTATAACGTATAACGTATAACGTATAACGCATAACGTATAACGTATAACGTATGACGTATTACATATTACGTATATCGTATAACGTATCACGTATAACGTATAACGTATAACGTATAACGTATAACGTATAGCGTATAACCTATAACGTATAACGTATAACGTATAACGTATAGCCTGTAACGTATAACGTATAACGTATAACGTATAACGTATAACGTATAACGTATAACGTATAACGTATAACGTATAACGTATAACGTATAACGTATAACGTATAACGTATAACGTATAACGTATAACGTATAACGTATAACGTATAACGTATAACGTATAACGTATAACGTATAAACGTATAACGTATAACGTATAACGTATAACGTATAACGTATAACGTATAACGTATAACGTATAACGTATAACGTATAACGTATAACGTATAACGTATAAACGTATAACGTATAACGTATAACGTATAACGTATAACGTATAGCCTGTAACGTATAACGTATAACGTATAACGTATAACGGATAACGTATAACGTATAACGTATAACGTATAACGTATAACGTATAACGTACAACGTATAACGTACAACGTATAACGTACAACGTATAACGTATAACGTATAACGTATAACGTATAACGTATAACGTATAACGTATAACGTATAACGTATAACGTATAACGTATAGCATGTAACGTCTAACGTATAACGTATAACGTATAACGTATAACGTATAACGCATAACGTATAACGTATAACGTATAACGTATAACGTATACCGTATAACGTATAACGTACAACGTATAACGTATCACGTATAACGTATTACGAATAACGTGTAACGTATAACGTATGACGTGTAACGAAGAACGTGTAACGAATAACGTATAACGTATATCGTATTACGTATAACGTTTAACGTATAACGTATAACGTATAACGTATAACGTATAACGTATAACGTATAACGTATAACGTATACGTATAACGTATAACGTATAACGTATGACGTATAACGTATAACGTATAACGTATAACGAATAACGTATAACGTATAACGTATAACGTATAGCCTATAACGTATAACGTATAACGTATAACGTATAACGTATAACGTATAAACGTATAACGTATAACGTATAACGTATAACGTATAACGTATAACGTATAACGTATAACGTATAACGTATAACGTATAACGTATAACGTATAACGTATAACGTATAACGTATAACGTATAACGTATAACGTATAACGTATAGCCTGTAACGTATAACGTATAACGTATAACGTATATCGTATAACGTATAACGTATAACGTATAACGTATAACGTATAACGTATAACGTACAACGTATAACGTACAACGTATAACGTACAACGTATAACGTATAACGTATAACGTATAACGTATAACGTATAACGTATAACGTATAACGTATAACGTATAACGTATAACGTATAACGTATAACGTATAGCATGTAACGTCTAACGTATAACGTATAACGTATAACGTATAACGTATAACGTATAACGTATAACGTATAACGTATAACGTATAACGTATAACGTATAACGTATAACGTACAACGTATAACGTATCACGTATAACGTATTACGAATAACGTGTAACGTATAACTTATGACGTGTAACGAAGAACGTATAACGAATAACGTATAACGTATATCGTATTACGTTATAACGTATAACGTATAACGTATAACGTATAACGTATAACGTATAACGTATAACGTATAACGTATAACGTATGACGTATAACGTATAACGTATAACGTATAACGTATAACGTATAACGTATAAAGTATAACGTATAACGTATAACGTATAACGTATAACGTATAACGTATACGTTATACGTTATACGTTATACGTTATACGTTATACGTTATACGTTATACGTTATACTTTATACGTTATACGTTATACGTTATACGTATACGTTATACGTTATACGTCATACGTTATACGTTATACGTTATACGTTTTACGTTATACGTTATACGTTATACGTTATACGTTATACGTTATACGTAATACGATATACGTTATACGTTATTCGTTATACGTTCTTCGTTACACGTCATACGTTATACGTTACACGTTATTCGTAATACGTTATACGTGATACGTTATACGTTGTACGTTATACGTTATACGTTATACGTTATACGTTATACGTTACTTACGTTATACGTTATACGTTATACGTTATACGTTATACGTATACGTTATACGTTAGACGTTACATGCTATACGTTATACGTTACGTATACGTTATACGTTATACGTATACGTTATACGTTATACGTTATACGTTATACGTTATACGTTATACGTTATACGTTGTACGTTATACGTTGTACGTTATACGTTGTACGTTATACGTTATACGTTATACGTTATACGTTATACGTTATACGTTATACGATATACGTTTATACGTTATACGTTATACGTTACAGGCTATACGTTATACGTTATACGTTATACGTTATACGTTATACGTTATACGTTATACGTTATACGTTATACGTTATACGTTATACGTTATACGTTATACGTTATACGTTATACGTTATACGTTATACGTTATACGTTATACGTTATACGTTATACGTTTACGTATACGTTATACGTTATACGTTATAGGCTATA
Organism: Ptiloglossa arizonensis; assembly: GCF_051014685.1. Lineage (NCBI taxonomy): Eukaryota > Metazoa > Arthropoda > Insecta > Hymenoptera > Colletidae > Ptiloglossa > Ptiloglossa arizonensis. The sequence goes on along the minus strand of NW_027480022.1, from coordinate 30,667 downwards.
CGTTATACGTTATACGTTATACGTTATTCGTTATACGTTATACGTTATACGTTATACGTCATACGTTATACGTTATACGTTATACGTCATACGTTATACGTTATACGTTATACGTTATACGTTATACGTTATACGTTATACGTTATACGTTAAACGTTATACGTAATACGATATACGTTATACGTTATTCGTTACACGTTCTTCGTTACACGTCATACGTTATACGTTACACGTTATTCGTAATACGTTATACGTGATACGTTATACGTTGTACGTTATACGTTATACGTTATACGTTATACGTTATACGTTATACGTTATACGTTATGCGTTATACGTTATACGTTATACGTTATACGTTATACGTTAGACGTTACATGCTATACGTTATACGTTATACGTTATACGTTATACGTTATACGTTATACGTTATACGTTATACGTTATACGTTATACGTTATACGTTGTACGTTATACGTTGTACGTTATACGTTGTACGTTATACGTTATACGTTATACGTTATACGTTATACGTTATACGTTATACGTTATACGTTATACGTTATACGTTATACGTTACAGGCGTATACGTTATACGTTATACGTTATACGTTATACGTTATACGTTATACGTTATACGTTATACGTTATACGTTATACTGTTATACGTTATACGTTATACGTTATACGTTATACGTTATACGTTATACGTTATACGTTATACGTTATACGTTATACGTTATACGTTATACGTTATACGTTATACGTTATACGTTATACGTTTACGTTATACGTTATACGTATACGTTATACGTTATACGTTATACGTTATACGTTATACTTACGTTATACGTTATACGTTATACGTTATACGTTATACGTTATACGTTATACGTTATACGTTACAGGCTATACGTTATACGTTATACGTTATACGTTATAGGTTATACGCTATACGTTATACGTTATACGTTATACGTTATACGTTATACGTGATACGTTATACGATATACGTAATATGTAATACGTCATACGTTATACGTTATACGTTATGCGTTATACGTTATACGTTATACGTTATACGTTATACGTTATACGTTATACGTTATACGTTATACGTTATACGATATACGTTATACGTTACAGGCTATACGTTATACGTTATACGTTATACGTTATACGTTATACGCTATACGTTATACGTTATACGTATACGTTATACGTTATACGTTATACGTTATACGTTTATACGTTATACGTTATACGTTATACGTTATACGTTATACGTTATACGTTATACGTTATACGTTATACGTTATACGTTATACGTTATACGTTATACGTGATACGTTATACGATATACGTAATATGTAATACGTCATAAGTTATACGTTATACGTTATACGTTATACGTTATACGTTATACGTTATACGTTATACGTTATACGTTAAACGTTATACGTTATACGTTATACGTTATACGTTATACGTTATACGTTATACGTTATACGTTATACGTTCGACGTTATACGTTTGACATTATGCGTTATACGTTAAACGTTATACGTTATACGTTATACGTTATACGTTATACGTTATACGTTATACGTTATACGTTATACGTTTATACGTTATACGTTATACGTTATACGTTATACGTTATACGTCATACGTTATACGTATACATTATACGTTATACGTTATACGATATACGTTATACGATATACGTTATACGTTATTCGTTATACGTTCTTCGTTACACGTTATACGTTATACGTTTATGCGTTATACGTTTTACGTTATTCGTTATACGTTATACGTTATACGTTACACGTTATACGTTATACGTTATACGTAATATGTGATGCGTCATACGTTTTACGTTATTCGTTATACGTTTTTCGTTACAAGTTATACGTTATACGTTATACGTTATAAGTTATACGTCATAAGTTATACGATCCACGTTATACGTTATACGAAATATGTAATACGTAATACGTTTTACGTTATTCGTTATACGTTCTTCGTTACACGTTATACGGTATACGTTATTCGTTATACGTTCTTCGTTACACGTTATACGGTATACGTTATGCGTTATACGTTTTACGTTATTCGTGATACGTTATACGTTATACGTTATACGATATACGTTATACGGTATACGTTATACGTTATACGTTATACGTTATACGTATACGTTATACGTTATACGTTATACGTTATACGTTATACGTTATACGTTACACGCTATACGTTATACGTTATACGTTATACGTTATACGTTATACGTTATACGTTATACGATATACGTTATACGTTGTACGTTATACGTTATACGTTATACGTTATACGTTATACGTTATACGTTATACGTTATACGTTATACGTTATACGTTTTACGTTACACGTTATATGTTATACGTTATACGTTATACGTTATACGTCATACGTTATACGTTATACGTTATACGTTATACGATATACGATATGTGATATACGTTATACGTTATTCGTTATACGTTCTTCGTTACACGTTATACGTTATACGTTATGCGTTATACGTTTTACGTTTTTCGTTATACGTTATACGGTATACGTTACACGTTATACGTTATACGTAATATGTAATGCGTCATACGTTTTACGTTATTCGTTATACGTCTTTCGTTACAAGTTATACGTTATACGTTATACGTTATAAGTTATACGTCATAAGTTATACGATCCACGTTATACGTTATACGAAATATGTAATACGTAATACGTTTTACGTTATTCGTTATACGTTCTTCGTTACACGTTATACGTTATACGTTATGCGTTATACGTTTCACGTTATTCGTGATACGTTATACGTTATACGTTATACGTTATACGTTATACGATATACGTTATACGTTATACGTTATACGTTATACGATATACGTTATACGTTATACGTTATACGTTATACGTTATACGTTATACGTTATACGTTTTACGTTACACGTTATATGTTATACGTTATACGTTATACGTTATACGTTATACGTTAGACGTTATACGTTATACGTTATACGTTATACGTTACACGTTATACGTTATACGTTATACGTTATACGTTATACGTTATACGTTATACGTTATACGTTATACGTTATACGTTATACGTTATACGTTATACGTTATACGTTATACGTTATACGTTATACGTTATACGTTATACGTTATACGTTATACGTTATACGTTATACGTTATACGTTATACGTTATACGTTATACGTGATACGTTATACGTTATACGTAATATGTAATACGTCATACGTTATACGCTATACGTTATACGAAATATGTAATACGTAATACGTTTTACGTTATTCGTTATACGTTCTTCGTTACACGTTATACGTTATACCTTATGCGTTATACGTTATACGTTATACGTTATACGTTATACGTTATACGTTATACGTTATACGTTATACGTTATACGTTATACGTTATACGTCATACGTTATACGTTACACGTTATTCGTTATACGTTATGCGTGATACGTTATACGTTGTACGTCATTCGATATACGTTATACGTTATACGTTATACGTTATACGTTATACGTTATACGTTATACGTTATACGTTATACGTTATACGTTATACGTTATACGTTATACGTTATACGTTATACGTTATACGTTATACATTATACGTCATACGTTATACGTTACACGTTATTCGTAATACGTTATACGTGATACGTTATACGTTGTACGTTATACGTTATACGTTATACGTTATACGTTATACGTTATACGTTATACGTTATACGTTATACGTTATACGTTATACGTTATACGTTATACGTTATAGGCTATACGTTATACGTTATACGTTATACGTTATACGTTATACGTTATTCGTTATACGTTATACGTTATACGTTATACGTTATACGTTATACGTTATTCGTTATACGTTATACGTTATACGTTATACGTCATACGTTATACGTTATACGTTATACGTTATACGTTATACGTTATACGTTATACGTTATACGTTATACGTAATACGATATACGTTATACGTTATTCGTTATACGTTCTTCGTTACACGTCATAAGTTATACGTTACACGTTATTCGTAATACGTTATACGTGATACGTTATACGTTGTACTTTATACGTTATACGTTATACGTTATACGTTATACGTTATACGTTATACGTTATACGTTATACGTTATACGTTAGACGTTACATGCTATATGTTATACGTTATACGTTACACGTTACACGTTATACGTTATACGTTATACGTTATACGTTATACGTTGTACGTTATACGTTGTACGTTATACGTTATACGTTATACGTTATACGTTATACGTTATACGTTATACGTTATACGTTATACGTTACATGCTATACGTTATACGTTATACGTTATACGTTATACGTTATACGTTATACGATATACGTTATACGTTATACGTTATACGTTATACGTTATACGTTATACGTTATACGTTATACGTTATACGTTATACGTCATACGTTATACGTTATACGTTATACGTTATACGTTATACGTTATACGTTATACGTTATACGTTATACGTTATACGTAATACGATATACGTTATACGTTATACGTTAGACGTTACATGCTATACGTTATACGTTATACGTTATACGTTATACGTTATACGTTCTACGTTATACGTTTGACATTATACGTTATACGTTAAGCGTTATACGTTATACGTTATACGTTATACGTTATACGTTATACGTTATACGTTATACGTTATACGTTATACGTTATACGTTATACGTTATACGTTATACGTTATAGGCTATACGTTATACGTTATACGTTATACGTTATACGTTATACGTTATACGTTATACGTTATACGTTATACGTTATACGTTATACGTTATACGTTATACGTTATACGTCATACGTTATACGTTATACGTTATACGTTATACGTTATACGTTATACGTTATACGTTATACGTTATACGTTATACGTAATACGATATACGTTATACGTTATTCGTTATACGTTCTTCGTTACACGTCATACGTTATACGTTACACGTTATTCGTAATACGTTATACGTGATACGTTATACGTTGTACGTTATACGTTATACGTTATACGTTATACGTTATACGTTATACGTTATACGTTATACGTTATACGTTATACGTTATACGTTATACGTTATACGTTAGACGTTACATGCTATACGTTATACGTTATACGTTATACGTTATACGTTATACGTTATACGTTATACGTTATACGTTATACGTTATACGTTATACGTTATACGTTATACGTTGTACGTTATACGTTGTACGTTATACGTTGTACGTTATACGTTATACGTTATACGTTATACGTTATACGTTATACGTTATACGATATACGTTATACGTTATACGTTATACGTTACAGGCTATACGTTATACGTTATACGTTATACGTTATACGTTATACGTTATACGTTATACGTTATACGTTATACGTTATACGTTATACGTTATACGTTATACGTTATACGTTATACGTTATACGTTATACGTTATACGTTATACGTTATACGTTATACGTTATACGTTATACGTTATACGTTATACGTTATACGTTATAGGCTATACGTTATACGTTATACGTTATACGTTATACGTTATACGTTATACGTTATACGTTATACGTCATACGTTATACGTTATACGTTATACGTCATACGTTATACGTTATACGTTATACGTTATACGTTATACGTTATACGTTATACGTTATACGTTAAACGTTATACGTAATACGATATACGTTATACGTTATTCGTTACACGTTCTTCGTTACACGTCATACGTTATACGTTACACGTTATTCGTAATACGTTATACGTGATACGTTATACGTTGTACGTTATACGTTATACGTTATACGTTATACGTTATACGTTATACGTTATACGTTATGCGTTATACGTTATACGTTATACGTTATACGTTATACGTTAGACGTTACATGCTATACGTTATACGTTATACGTTATACGTTATACGTTATACGTTGTACGTTATACGTTATACGTTATACGTTATACGTTATACGTTGTACGTTATACGTTGTACGTTATACGTTGTACGTTATACGTTATACGTTATACGTTATACGTTATACGTTATACGTTATACGTTATACGTTATACGTTATACGTTATACGTTACAGGCTATACGTTATACGTTATACGTTATACGTTATACGTTATACGTTATACGTTATACGTTATACGTTATACGTTATACGTTATACGTTATACGTTATACGTTATACGTTATACGTTATACGTTATACGTTATACGTTATACGTTATACGTTATACGTTATACGTTATACGTTATACGTTATACGTTATACGTTATACGTTATACGTTATACGTTATACGTTATACGTTATACGTTATACGTTATACGTTATACGTTATACGTTATACGTTATACGTTATACGTTATACGTTATACGTTACAGGCTATACGTTATACTTTATACGTTATACGTTATAGGTTATACGCTATACGTTATACGTTATACGTTATACGTTATACGTTATACGTTATACGTTATACGTTATACGTTATACGTTATACGTTATACGTTATACGTTATACGTTATACGTTATACGTTATACGTTATACGTTATACGTTATACGTTATACGTTATACGTTATACGTTATACGTTATACGTGATACGTTATACGATATACGTAATATGTAATACGTCATACGTTATACGTTATACGTTATGCGTTATACGTTATACGTTATACGTTATACGTTATACGTTATACGTTATACGTTATACGTTATACGTTATACGTTATACGTTATACGTTATACGATATACGTTATACGTTACAGGCTATACGTTATACGTTATACGTTATACGTTATACGTTATACGCTATACGTTATACGTTATACGTTATACGTTATACGTTATACGTTATACGTTATACGTTATACGTTATACGTTATACGTTATACGTTATACGTTATACGTTATACGTTATACGTTATACGTTATACGTTATACGTTATACGTTATACGTTATGCGTGATACGTTATACGATATACGTAATATGTAATACGTCATACGTTATACGTTATACGTTATACGTTATACGTTATACGTTATACGTTATACGTTATACGTTATACGTTATACGTTATACGTTATACGTTATACGTTATACGTTATACGTTATACGTTATACGTTATACGTTATACGTTATACGTTATACGTTATACGTTATACGTTATACGTTTGACATTATACGTTATACGTTAAACGTTATACGTTATACGTTATACGTTATACGTTATACGTTATACGTTATACGTTATACGTTATTCGTTATACGTTCTTCGTTACACGTTATACGTTATACGTTATGCGTTATACGTTTTACGTTATTCGTTATACGTTATACGTTATACGTTACACGTTATACGTTATACGTTATACGTAATATGTGATGCGTCATACGTTTTACGTTATTCGTTATACGTTTTTCGTTACAAGTTATACGTTATACGTTATACGTTATAAGTTATACGTCATAAGTTATACGATCCACGTTATACGTTATACGAAATATGTAATACGTAATACGTTTTACGTTATTCGTTATACGTTCTTCGTTACACGTTATACGGTATACGTTATTCGTTATACGTTCTTCGTTACACGTTATACGGTATACGTTATGCGTTATACGTTTTACGTTATTCGTGATTCGTTATACGTTATACGTTATACGATATACGTTATACGGTATACGTTATACGTTATACGTTATACGTTATACGTTATACGTTATACGTTATACGTTATACGTTATACGTTATACGTTATACGTTACACGCTATACGTTATACGTTATACGTTATACGTTATACGTTATACGTTATACGTTATACGATATACGTTATACGTTGTACGTTATACGTTATACGTTATACGTTATACGTTATACGTTATACGTTATACGTTATACGTTATACGTTATACGTTTTACGTTACACGTTATATGTTATACGTTATACGTTATACGTTATACGTCATACGTTATACGTTATACGTTATACGTTATACGATATACGATATGTGATATACGTTATACGTTATTCGTTATACGTTCTTCGTTACACGTTATACGTTATACGTTATGCGTTATACGTTTTACGTTTTTCGTTATACGTTATACGGTATACGTTACACGTTATACGTTATACGTAATATGTAATGCGTCATACGTTTTACGTTATTCGTTATACGTCTTTCTTTACAAGTTATACGTTATACGTTATACGTTATAAGTTATACGTCATAAGTTATACGATCCACGTTATACGTTATACGAAATATGTAATACGTAATACGTTTTACGTTATTCGTTATACGTTCTTCGTTACACGTTATACGTTATACGTTATGCGTTATACGTTTCACGTTATTCGTGATACGTTATACGTTATACGTTATACGTTATACGTTATACGATATACGTTATACGTTATACGTTATACGTTATACGATATACGTTATACGTTATACGTTATACGTTATACGTTATACGTTATACGTTATACGTTTTACGTTACACGTTATATGTTATACGTTATACGTTATACGTTATACGTTATACGTTAGACGTTATACGTTATACGTTATACGTTATACGTTACACGTTATACGTTATACGTTATACGTTATACGTTATACGTTATACGTGATACGTTATACGATATACGTAATATGTAATACGTCATACGTTATACGTTATACGTTATGCGTTATACGTTATACGTTATACGTTATACGTTATACGTTATACGTTATACGTTATACGTTATACGTTATACGATATACGTTATACGTTACAGGCTATACGTTATACGTTATACGTTATACGTTATACGTTATACGCTATACGTTATACGTTATACGTTATACGTTATACGTTATACGTTATACGTTATACGTTATACGTTATACGTTATACGTTATACGTTATACGTTATACGTTATACGTTATACGTTATACGTTATACGTTATACGTTATACGTTATACGTTATACGTGATACGTTATACGATATACGTAATATGTAATACGTCATAAGTTATACGTTATACGTTATACGTTATACGTTATACGTTATACGTTATACGTTATACGTTATACGTTATACGTTATACGTTATACGTTATACGTTATACGTTATACGTTATACGTTATACGTTATACGTTATACGTTATACGTTATACGTTCGACGTTATACGTTTGACATTATGCGTTATACGTTAAACGTTATACGTTATACGTTATACGTTATACGTTATACGTTATACGTTATACGTTATACGTTATACGTTATACGTTATACGTTATACGTTATACGTTATACGTTATACGAAATATGTAATACGTAATACGTTTTACGTTATTCGTTATACGTTCTTCGTTACACGTTATACGGTATACGTTATTCGTTATACGTTCTTCGTTACACGTTATACGGTATACGTTATGCGTTATACGTTTTACGTTATTCGTGATACGTTATACGTTATACGTTATACGATATACGTTATACGGTATACGTTATACGTTATACGTTATACGTTATACGTTATACGTTATACGTTATACGTTATACGTTATACGTTATACGTTATACGTTACACGCTATACGTTATACGTTATACGTTATACGTTATACGTTATACGTTATACGTTATACGATATACGTTATACGTTGTACGTTCTACGTTATACGTTATACGTTATACGTTATACGTTATACGTTATACGTTATACGTTATACGTTATACGTTTTACGTTACACGTTATATGTTATACGTTATACGTTATACGTTATACGTCATACGTTATACGTTATACGTTATACGTTATACGATATACGATATGTGATATACGTTATACGTTATTCGTTATACGTTCTTCGTTACACGTTATACGTTATACGTTATGCGTTATACGTTTTACGTTTTTCGTTATACGTTATACGGTATACGTTACACGTTATACGTTATACGTAATATGTAATGCGTCATACGTTTTACGTTATTCGTTATACGTCTTTCGTTACAAGTTATACGTTATACGTTATACGTTATAAGTTATACGTCATAAGTTATACGATCCACGTTATACGTTATACGAAATATGTAATACGTAATACGTTTTACGTTATTCGTTATACGTTCTTCGTTACACGTTATACGTTATACGTTATGCGTTATACGTTTCACGTTATTCGTGATACGTTATACGTTATACGTTATACGTTATACGTTATACGATATACGTTATACGTTATACGTTATACGTTATACGATATACGTTATACGTTATACGTTATACGTTATACGTTATACGTTATACGTTATACGTTTTACGTTACACGTTATATGTTATACGTTATACGTTATACGTTATACGTTATACGTTCTTCGTTACACGTTATACGTTATACGTTATGCGTTATACGTTTCACGTTATTCGTGATACGTTATACGTTATACGTTATACGTTATACGTTATACGTTATACGTTATACGTTATACGTTATACGTTATACGTTATACGTTATACGTTATACGTTATACGTTATACGTTATACGTTATACGTGATACGTTATACGTTATACGTAATATGTAATACGTCATACGTTATACGCTATACGTTATACGAAATATGTAATACGTAATACGTTTTACGTTATTCGTTATACGTTCTTCGTTACACGTTATACGTTATACCTTATGCGTTATACGTTATACGTTATACGTTATACGTTATACGTTATACGTTATACGTTATACGTTATACGTTATACGTCATACGTTATACGTTACACGTTATTCGTTATACGTTATGCGTGATACGTTATACGTTGTACGTCATTCGATATACGTTATACGTTATACGTTATACGTTATACGTTATACGTTATACGTTATACGTTATACGTTATACGTTATACGTTATACGTTATACGTTATACGTTATACGTTATACGTTATACGTTATACGTTATACGTTATACGTTATACATTATACGTCATACGTTATACGTTACACGTTATTCGTAATACGTTATACGTGATACGTTATACGTTGTACGTTATACGTTATACGTTATACGTTATACGTTATACGTTATACGTTATACGTTATACGTTATACGTTATACGTTATACGTTATACGTTATACGTTATACGTTATAGGCTATACGTTATACGTTATACGTTATACGTTATACGTTATACGTTATTCGTTATACGTTATACGTTATACGTTATACGTTATACGTTATACGTTATTCGTTATACGTTATACGTTATACGTTATACGTCATACGTTATACGTTATACGTTATACGTTATACGTTATACGTTATACGTTATACGTTATACGTTATACGTAATACGATATACGTTATACGTTATTCGTTATACGTTCTTCGTTACACGTCATACGTTATACGTTACACGTTATTCGTAATACGTTATACGTGATACGTTATACGTTGTACTTTATACGTTATACGTTATACGTTATACGTTATACGTTATACGTTATACGTTATACGTTATACGTTATACGTTAGACGTTACATGCTATATGTTATACGTTATACGTTACACGTTACACGTTATACGTTATACGTTATACGTTATACGTTATACGTTGTACGTTATACGTTGTACGTTATACGTTATACGTTATACGTTATACGTTATACGTTATACGTTATACGTTATACGTTATACGTTATACGTTACATGCTATACGTTATACGTTATACGTTATACGTTATACGTTATACGTTATACGATATACGTTATACGTTATACGTTATACGTTATACGTTATACGTTATACGTTATACGTTATACGATATACGTTATACGTTATACGTTATTCGTTATACGTTCCTCGTTGCACGTTATACGTTATACGTTATGCGTTATACGTTATACGTTATACGTTATACGTTATACGTTATACGTTATACGTTATACGTTATACGTTATACGTTATACGTTATACGATATACGTTATTCGTAATACGTTATTCGTTATACGTTCCTCGTTGCACGTTATACGTTATACGTTATGCGTTATACGTTATACGTTATACGTTATACGTTATACGTTATACGTTATACGTTATACGTTATACGTTATACGTTATACGTTATACGTTATACGTTATACGTTATACGTTATACGTTATACGTTATTCGTAATACGTTATACGTGATACGTTATGCGTTGTACGTTATACGTTATACGTTATACGTAATACGTTATACGTTATACGTTATACGTTATACGTTATACGTTATACGTTATACGTTAGACGTTACATGCTATACGTTATACGTTATACGTTATACGTTATACGTTATACGTTATACGTTATACGTTATACGTTATACGTTGTACGTTATACGTTGTACGTTATACGTTATACGTTATACGTTATACGTTATACGTTATACGTTATACGTTATACGTTATACGTTACATGCTATACGTTATACGTTATACGTTATACGTTATACGTTATACGTTATACGTTATACGTTATACGTTATACGTTATACGTTATACGTTATACGTTATACGTTATACGTTATACGTTATACGTTATACGTTTTACGTTATACGTTATACGTTATACGTTATACGTTATACGTTATACGTTATACGTTATACGTTATACGTTATACGTTATGCGTTATACGTTATGCGTTATACGTTATACGTTATACGTTATACGTTATACGTTATACGTTATACGTTATACGTTATACGTTATACGTTATACGTTATACGTTATACGTTATACGTTATACGTTATACGTGATACGTTATACGTTATACGTAATATGTAATACGTCATACGTTATACGTTATACGTTATACGTTATACGTTATACGTTAGACGTTATACGTTATACGTTATACGTTATACGTTACACGTTATACGTTACACGTTATACGTTACACGTTATACGTTATACGTTATACGTTATACGTTATACGTTATACGTTATACGTTATACGTTATACGTTATACGTTATACGTTATACGTTATACGTTATACGTTATACGTTATACGTTATACGTTATACGTTATACGTTATACGTTATACGTTATACGTTATACGTTATACGTTATACGTTATACGTTATACGTTATACGTTATACGTTATACGTTATACGTTATACGTTATACGTTATACGTTATACATTATACGTCATACGTTATACGTTACACGTTATTCGTAATACGTTATACGTGATACGTTATACGTTGTACGTTATACGTTATACGTTATACGTTATACGTTATACGTTATACGTTATACGTGATACGTTATGCGTTGTACGTTATACGTTATACGTTATACGTAATACGTTATACGTTATACGTTATACGTTATACGTTATACGTTATACGTTATACGTTATACGTTATACGTTATACGTTATACGTTATACGTTATACGTTATACGTTATACGTTATACGTTATACGTTATACGTTATACGTTATACGTTATACGTTATACGTTATACGTTATACGTTATACGTTATACGTTATACGTTATACGTTATACGTTATACGTTATACGTTATACGTTATACGTTATACGTTATACGTTATACGTTATACGTTATACGTTATTCGTTATACGTTATACGTTATACGTTATACGTCATACGTTATACGTTATACGTTATACGTTATACGTTATACGTTATACGTTATACGTTATACGTTATACGTAATACGATATACGTTATACGTTATTCGTTATACGTTCTTCGTTACACGTCATACGTTATACGTTACACGTTATTCGTAATACGTTATACGTGATACGTTATACGTTGTACTTTATACGTTATACGTTATACGTTATACGTCATACGTTATACGTTATACGTTATACGTTATACGTTATACGTTAGACGTTACATGCTATATGTTATACGTTATACGTTACACGTTACACGTTATACGTTATACGTTATACGTTATACGTTATACGTTGTACGTTATACGTTGTACGTTATACGTTATACGTTATACGTTATACGTTATACGTTATACGTTATACGTTATACGTTATACGTTATACGTTACATGCTATACGTTATACGTTATACGTTATACGTTATACGTTATACGTTATACGATATACGTTATACGTTATACGTTATACGTTATACGTTATACGTTATACGTTATACGTTATACGTTATACGATATACGTTATACGTTATACGTTATTCGTTATACGTTCCTCGTTGCACGTTATACGTTATACGTTATGCGTTATACGTTATACGTTATACGTTATACGTTATACGTTATACGTTATACGTTATACGTTATACGTTATACGTTATACGTTATACGTTATACGATATACGTTATTCGTAATACGTTATTCGTTATACGTTCCTCGTTGCACGTTATACGTTATACGTTATGCGTTATACGTTATACGTTATACGTTATACGTTATACGTTATACGTTATACGTTATACGTTATACGTTATACGTTATACGTTATACGTTATTCGTAATACGTTATACGTGATACGTTATGCGTTGTACGTTATACGTTATACGTTATACGTAATACGTTATACGTTATACGTTATACGTTATACGTTATACGTTATACGTTATACGTTAGACGTTACATGCTATACGTTATACGTTATACGTTATACGTTATACGTTATACGTTATACGTTATACGTTATACGTTATACGTTGTACGTTATACGTTGTACGTTATACGTTATACGTTATACGTTATACGTTATACGTTATACGTTATACGTTATACGTTATACGTTACATGCTATACGTTATACGTTATACGTTATACGTTATACGTTATACGTTATACGTTATACGTTATACGTTATACGTTATACGTTATACGTTATACGTTATACGTTATACGTTATACGTTATACGTTATACGTTTTACGTTATACGTTATACGTTATACGTTATACGTTATACGTTATACGTTATACGTTATACGTTATACGTTATACGTTATACGTTATACGTTATACGTTATGCGTTATACGTTATACGTTATACGTTATACGTTATACGTTGTACGTTATACGTTGTACGTTATACGTTATTCGTAATACGTTATACGTGATACGTTATACGTTGTACGTTATACGTTATACGTTATACGTTATACGTTATACGTTATACGTTATACGTTATACGTTATACGTTATACGTTATACGTTATACGTTATACGTTATACGTTATACGTTATACGTTTTACGTTATACGTTATACGTTAGACGTTACATGCTATACGTTATACGTTATACGTTATACGTTATACGTTATACGTTCTACGTTATACGTTTGACATTATACGTTATACGTTAAGCGTTATACGTTATACGTTATACGTTATACGTTATACGTTATACGTTATACGTTATACGTTATACGTTATACGTTATACGTTATACGTTATACGTTATACGTTATAGGCTATACGTTATACGTTATACGTTATACGTTATACGTTATACGTTATACGTTATACGTTATACGTTATACGTTATACGTTATACGTTATACGTTATACGTTATACGTTATACGTCATACGTTATACGTTATACGTTATACGTTATACGTTATACGTTATACGTTATACGTTATACGTTATACGTTATACGTAATACGATATACGTTATACGTTATTCGTTATACGTTCTTCGTTACACGTCATACGTTATACGTTACACGTTATTCGTAATACGTTATACGTGATACGTTATACGTTGTACGTTATACGTTATACGTTATACGTTATACGTTATACGTTATACGTTATACGTTATACGTTATACGTTATACGTTATACGTTATACGTTATACGTTAGACGTTACATGCTATACGTTATACGTTATACGTTATACGTTATACGTTATACGTTATACGTTATACGTTATACGTTATACGTTATACGTTATACGTTATACGTTATACGTTGTACGTTATACGTTGTACGTTATACGTTGTACGTTATACGTTATACGTTATACGTTATACGTTATACGTTATACGTTATACGATATACGTTATACGTTATACGTTATACGTTACAGGCTATACGTTATACGTTATACGTTATACGTTATACGTTATACGTTATACGTTATACGTTATACGTTATACGTTATACGTTATACGTTATACGTTATACGTTATACGTTATACGTTATACGTTATACGTTATACGTTATACGTTATACGTTATACGTTATACGTTATACGTTATACGTTATACGTTATACGTTATAGGCTATACGTTATACGTTATACGTTATACGTTATACGTTATACGTTATACGTTATACGTTATACGTCATACGTTATACGTTATACGTTATACGTCATACGTTATACGTTATACGTTATACGTTATACGTTATACGTTATACGTTATACGTTATACGTTAAACGTTATACGTAATACGATATACGTTATACGTTATTCGTTACACGTTCTTCGTTACACGTCATACGTTATACGTTACACGTTATTCGTAATACGTTATACGTGATACGTTATACGTTGTACGTTATACGTTATACGTTATACGTTATACGTTATACGTTATACGTTATACGTTATGCGTTATACGTTATACGTTATACGTTATACGTTATACGTTAGACGTTACATGCTATACGTTATACGTTATACGTTATACGTTATACGTTATACGTTGTACGTTATACGTTATACGTTATACGTTATACGTTATACGTTGTACGTTATACGTTGTACGTTATACGTTGTACGTTATACGTTATACGTTATACGTTATACGTTATACGTTATACGTTATACGTTATACGTTATACGTTATACGTTATACGTTACAGGCTATACGTTATACGTTATACGTTATACGTTATACGTTATACGTTATACGTTATACGTTATACGTTATACGTTATACGTTATACGTTATACGTTATACGTTATACGTTATACGTTATACGTTATACGTTATACGTTATACGTTATACGTTATACGTTATACGTTATACGTTATACGTTATACGTTATACGTTATACGTTATACGTTATACGTTATACGTTATACGTTATACGTTATACGTTATACGTTATACGTTATACGTTATACGTTATACGTTATACGTTATACGTTATACGTTATACGTTATACGTTATACGTTATACGTTATACGTTACAGGCTATACGTTATACTTTATACGTTATACGTTATAGGTTATACGCTATACGTTATACGTTATACGTTATACGTTATACGTTATACGTTATACGTTATACGTTATACGTTATACGTTATACGTTATACGTTATACGTTATACGTTATACGTTATACGTTATACGTTATACGTTATACGTTATACGTTATACGTTATACGTTATACGTTATACGTGATACGTTATACGATATACGTAATATGTAATACGTCATACGTTATACGTTATACGTTATGCGTTATACGTTATACGTTATACGTTATACGTTATACGTTATACGTTATACGTTATACGTTATACGTTATACGTTATACGTTATACGTTATACGATATACGTTATACGTTACAGGCTATACGTTATACGTTATACGTTATACGTTATACGTTATACGCTATACGTTATACGTTATACGTTATACGTTATACGTTATACGTTATACGTTATACGTTATACGTTATACGTTATACGTTATACGTTATACGTTATACGTTATACGTTATACGTTATACGTTATACGTTATACGTTATACGTTATACGTTATGCGTGATACGTTATACGATATACGTAATATGTAATACGTCATACGTTATACGTTATACGTTATACGTTATACGTTATACGTTATACGTTATACGTTATACGTTATACGTTATACGTTATACGTTATACGTTATACGTTATACGTTATACGTTATACGTTATACGTTATACGTTATACGTTATACGTTATACGTTATACGTTATACGTTATACGTTTGACATTATACGTTATACGTTAAACGTTATACGTTATACGTTATACGTTATACGTTATACGTTATACGTTATACGTTATACGTTATTCGTTATACGTTCTTCGTTACACGTTATACGTTATACGTTATGCGTTATACGTTTTACGTTATTCGTTATACGTTATACGTTATACGTTACACGTTATACGTTATACGTTATACGTAATATGTGATGCGTCATACGTTTTACGTTATTCGTTATACGTTTTTCGTTACAAGTTATACGTTATACGTTATACGTTATAAGTTATACGTCATAAGTTATACGATCCACGTTATACGTTATACGAAATATGTAATACGTAATACGTTTTACGTTATTCGTTATACGTTCTTCGTTACACGTTATACGGTATACGTTATTCGTTATACGTTCTTCGTTACACGTTATACGGTATACGTTATGCGTTATACGTTTTACGTTATTCGTGATTCGTTATACGTTATACGTTATACGATATACGTTATACGGTATACGTTATACGTTATACGTTATACGTTATACGTTATACGTTATACGTTATACGTTATACGTTATACGTTATACGTTATACGTTACACGCTATACGTTATACGTTATACGTTATACGTTATACGTTATACGTTATACGTTATACGATATACGTTATACGTTGTACGTTATACGTTATACGTTATACGTTATACGTTATACGTTATACGTTATACGTTATACGTTATACGTTATACGTTTTACGTTACACGTTATATGTTATACGTTATACGTTATACGTTATACGTCATACGTTATACGTTATACGTTATACGTTATACGATATACGATATGTGATATACGTTATACGTTATTCGTTATACGTTCTTCGTTACACGTTATACGTTATACGTTATGCGTTATACGTTTTACGTTTTTCGTTATACGTTATACGGTATACGTTACACGTTATACGTTATACGTAATATGTAATGCGTCATACGTTTTACGTTATTCGTTATACGTCTTTCGTTACAAGTTATACGTTATACGTTATACGTTATAAGTTATACGTCATAAGTTATACGATCCACGTTATACGTTATACGAAATATGTAATACGTAATACGTTTTACGTTATTCGTTATACGTTCTTCGTTACACGTTATACGTTATACGTTATGCGTTATACGTTTCACGTTATTCGTGATACGTTATACGTTATACGTTATACGTTATACGTTATACGATATACGTTATACGTTATACGTTATACGTTATACGATATACGTTATACGTTATACGTTATACGTTATACGTTATACGTTATACGTTATACGTTTTACGTTACACGTTATATGTTATACGTTATACGTTATACGTTATACGTTATACGTTAGACGTTATACGTTATACGTTATACGTTATACGTTACACGTTATACGTTATACGTTATACGTTATACGTTATACGTTATACGTGATACGTTATACGATATACGTAATATGTAATACGTCATACGTTATACGTTATACGTTATGCGTTATACGTTATACGTTATACGTTATACGTTATACGTTATACGTTATACGTTATACGTTATACGTTATACGATATACGTTATACGTTACAGGCTATACGTTATACGTTATACGTTATACGTTATACGTTATACGCTATACGTTATACGTTATACGTTATACGTTATACGTTATACGTTATACGTTATACGTTATACGTTACACGTTATACGTTATACGTTATACGTTATAC
The DNA here is from genome assembly GCF_051014685.1 of Ptiloglossa arizonensis. NCBI lineage: Eukaryota > Metazoa > Arthropoda > Insecta > Hymenoptera > Colletidae > Ptiloglossa > Ptiloglossa arizonensis. The sequence goes on along the minus strand of NW_027480022.1, from coordinate 10,691 downwards.
GTTATACGTTATACGTTATACGTTATACGTTATACGTTATACGTTATACGTTATACGTGATACGTTATACGATATACGTAATATGTAATACGTCATAAGTTATACGTTATACGTTATACGTTATACGTTATACGTTATACGTTATACGTTATACGTTATACGTTATACGTTATACGTTATACGTTATACGTTATACGTTATACGTTATACGTTATACGTTATACGTTATACGTTATACGTTATACGTTCGACGTTATACGTTTGACATTATGCGTTATACGTTAAACGTTATACGTTATACGTTATACGTTATACGTTATACGTTATACGTTATACGTTATACGTTATACGTTATACGTTATACGTTATACGTTATACGTTATACGTTATACGAAATATGTAATACGTAATACGTTTTACGTTATTCGTTATACGTTCTTCGTTACACGTTATACGGTATACGTTATTCGTTATACGTTCTTCGTTACACGTTATACGGTATACGTTATGCGTTATACGTTTTACGTTATTCGTGATACGTTATACGTTATACGTTATACGATATACGTTATACGGTATACGTTATACGTTATACGTTATACGTTATACGTTATACGTTATACGTTATACGTTATACGTTATACGTTATACGTTATACGTTACACGCTATACGTTATACGTTATACGTTATACGTTATACGTTATACGTTATACGTTATACGATATACGTTATACGTTGTACGTTCTACGTTATACGTTATACGTTATACGTTATACGTTATACGTTATACGTTATACGTTATACGTTATACGTTTTACGTTACACGTTATATGTTATACGTTATACGTTATACGTTATACGTCATACGTTATACGTTATACGTTATACGTTATACGATATACGATATGTGATATACGTTATACGTTATTCGTTATACGTTCTTCGTTACACGTTATACGTTATACGTTATGCGTTATACGTTTTACGTTTTTCGTTATACGTTATACGGTATACGTTACACGTTATACGTTATACGTAATATGTAATGCGTCATACGTTTTACGTTATTCGTTATACGTCTTTCGTTACAAGTTATACGTTATACGTTATACGTTATAAGTTATACGTCATAAGTTATACGATCCACGTTATACGTTATACGAAATATGTAATACGTAATACGTTTTACGTTATTCGTTATACGTTCTTCGTTACACGTTATACGTTATACGTTATGCGTTATACGTTTCACGTTATTCGTGATACGTTATACGTTATACGTTATACGTTATACGTTATACGATATACGTTATACGTTATACGTTATACGTTATACGATATACGTTATACGTTATACGTTATACGTTATACGTTATACGTTATACGTTATACGTTTTACGTTACACGTTATATGTTATACGTTATACGTTATACGTTATACGTTATACGTTCTTCGTTACACGTTATACGTTATACGTTATGCGTTATACGTTTCACGTTATTCGTGATACGTTATACGTTATACGTTATACGTTATACGTTATACGTTATACGTTATACGTTATACGTTATACGTTATACGTTATACGTTATACGTTATACGTTATACGTTATACGTTATACGTTATACGTGATACGTTATACGTTATACGTAATATGTAATACGTCATACGTTATACGCTATACGTTATACGAAATATGTAATACGTAATACGTTTTACGTTATTCGTTATACGTTCTTCGTTACACGTTATACGTTATACCTTATGCGTTATACGTTATACGTTATACGTTATACGTTATACGTTATACGTTATACGTTATACGTTATACGTTATACGTCATACGTTATACGTTACACGTTATTCGTTATACGTTATGCGTGATACGTTATACGTTGTACGTCATTCGATATACGTTATACGGTATACGTTATACGTTATACGTTATACGTTATACGTTATACGTTATACGTTATACGTTATACGTTATACGTTATACGTTATACGTTATACGTTATACGTTATACGTTATACGTTATACGTTATACGTTATACATTATACGTCATACGTTATACGTTACACGTTATTCGTAATACGTTATACGTGATACGTTATACGTTGTACGTTATACGTTATACGTTATACGTTATACGTTATACGTTATACGTTATACGTTATACGTTATACGTTATACGTTATACGTTATACGTTATACGTTATACGTTATAGGCTATACGTTATACGTTATACGTTATACGTTATACGTTATACGTTATTCGTTATACGTTATACGTTATACGTTATACGTTATACGTTATACGTTATTCGTTATACGTTATACGTTATACGTTATACGTCATACGTTATACGTTATACGTTATACGTTATACGTTATACGTTATACGTTATACGTTATACGTTATACGTAATACGATATACGTTATACGTTATTCGTTATACGTTCTTCGTTACACGTCATACGTTATACGTTACACGTTATTCGTAATACGTTATACGTGATACGTTATACGTTGTACTTTATACGTTATACGTTATACGTTATACGTTATACGTTATACGTTATACGTTATACGTTATACGTTATACGTTAGACGTTACATGCTATATGTTATACGTTATACGTTACACGTTACACGTTATACGTTATACGTTATACGTTATACGTTATACGTTGTACGTTATACGTTGTACGTTATACGTTATACGTTATACGTTATACGTTATACGTTATACGTTATACGTTATACGTTATACGTTATACGTTACATGCTATACGTTATACGTTATACGTTATACGTTATACGTTATACGTTATACGATATACGTTATACGTTATACGTTATACGTTATACGTTATACGTTATACGTTATACGTTATACGATATACGTTATACGTTATACGTTATTCGTTATACGTTCCTCGTTGCACGTTATACGTTATACGTTATGCGTTATACGTTATACGTTATACGTTATACGTTATACGTTATACGTTATACGTTATACGTTATACGTTATACGTTATACGTTATACGATATACGTTATTCGTAATACGTTATTCGTTATACGTTCCTCGTTGCACGTTATACGTTATACGTTATGCGTTATACGTTATACGTTATACGTTATACGTTATACGTTATACGTTATACGTTATACGTTATACGTTATACGTTATACGTTATACGTTATACGTTATACGTTATACGTTATACGTTATACGTTATTCGTAATACGTTATACGTGATACGTTATGCGTTGTACGTTATACGTTATACGTTATACGTAATACGTTATACGTTATACGTTATACGTTATACGTTATACGTTATACGTTATACGTTAGACGTTACATGCTATACGTTATACGTTATACGTTATACGTTATACGTTATACGTTATACGTTATACGTTATACGTTATACGTTGTACGTTATACGTTGTACGTTATACGTTATACGTTATACGTTATACGTTATACGTTATACGTTATACGTTATACGTTATACGTTACATGCTATACGTTATACGTTATACGTTATACGTTATACGTTATACGTTATACGTTATACGTTATACGTTATACGTTATACGTTATACGTTATACGTTATACGTTATACGTTATACGTTATACGTTATACGTTTTACGTTATACGTTATACGTTATACGTTATACGTTATACGTTATACGTTATACGTTATACGTTATACGTTATACGTTATGCGTTATACGTTATGCGTTATACGTTATACGTTATACGTTATACGTTATACGTTATACGTTATACGTTATACGTTATACGTTATACGTTATACGTTATACGTTATACGTTATACGTTATACGTTATACGTGATACGTTATACGTTATACGTAATATGTAATACGTCATACGTTATACGTTATACGTTATACGTTATACGTTATACGTTAGACGTTATACGTTATACGTTATACGTTATACGTTACACGTTATACGTTACACGTTATACGTTACACGTTATACGTTATACGTTATACGTTATACGTTATACGTTATACGTTATACGTTATACGTTATACGTTATACGTTATACGTTATACGTTATACGTTATACGTTATACGTTATACGTTATACGTTATACGTTATACGTTATACGTGATACGTTATGCGTTGTACGTTATACGTTATACGTTATACGTAATACGTTATACGTTATACGTTATACGTTATACGTTATACGTTATACGTTATACGTTATACGTTATACGTTATACGTTATACGTTATACGTTATACGTTATACGTTATACGTTATACGTTATACGTTATACGTTATACGTTATACGTTATACGTTATACGTTATACGTTATACGTTATACGTTATACGTTATACGTTATACGTTATACGTTATACGTTATACGTTATACGTTATACGTTATACGTTATACGTTATACGTTATACGTTATACGTTATACGTTATTCGTTATACGTTATACGTTATACGTTATACGTCATACGTTATACGTTATACGTTATACGTTATACGTTATACGTTATACGTTATACGTTATACGTTATACGTAATACGATATACGTTATACGTTATTCGTTATACGTTCTTCGTTACACGTCATACGTTATACGTTACACGTTATTCGTAATACGTTATACGTGATACGTTATACGTTGTACTTTATACGTTATACGTTATACGTTATACGTCATACGTTATACGTTATACGTTATACGTTATACGTTATACGTTAGACGTTACATGCTATATGTTATACGTTATACGTTACACGTTACACGTTATACGTTATACGTTATACGTTATACGTTATACGTTGTACGTTATACGTTGTACGTTATACGTTATACGTTATACGTTATACGTTATACGTTATACGTTATACGTTATACGTTATACGTTATACGTTACATGCTATACGTTATACGTTATACGTTATACGTTATACGTTATACGTTATACGGTATACGTTATACGTTATACGTTATACGTTATACGTTATACGTTATACGTTATACGTTATACGTTATACGATATACGTTATACGTTATACGTTATTCGTTATACGTTCCTCGTTGCACGTTATACGTTATACGTTATGCGTTATACGTTATACGTTATACGTTATACGTTATACGTTATACGTTATACGTTATACGTTATACGTTATACGTTATACGTTATACGTTATACGATATACGTTATTCGTAATACGTTATTCGTTATACGTTCCTCGTTGCACGTTATACGTTATACGTTATGCGTTATACGTTATACGTTATACGTTATACGTTATACGTTATACGTTATACGTTATACGTTATACGTTATACGTTATACGTTATACGTTATTCGTAATACGTTATACGTGATACGTTATGCGTTGTACGTTATACGTTATACGTTGTACGTAATACGTTATACGTTATACGTTATACGTTATACGTTATACGTTATACGTTATACGTTATACGTTAGACGTTACATGCTATACGTTATACGTTATACGTTATACGTTATACGTTATACGTTATACGTTATACGTTATACGTTATACGTTGTACGTTATACGTTGTACGTTATACGTTATACGTTATACGTTATACGTTATACGTTATACGTTATACGTTATACGTTATACGTTACATGCTATACGTTATACGTTATACGTTATACGTTATACGTTATACGTTATACGTTATACGTTATACGTTATACGTTATACGTTATACGTTATACGTTATACGTTATACGTTATACGTTATACGTTATACGTTTTACGTTATACGTTATACGTTATACGTTATACGTTATACGTTATACGTTATACGTTATACGTTATACGTTATACGTTATACGTTATACGTTATACGTTATGCGTTATACGTTATACGTTATACGTTATACGTTATACGTTATACGTTATACGTTATACGTTATACGTTATACGTTATACGTTATACGTTATACGTTATACGTTATACGTGATACGTTATACGTTATACGTAATACGTAATACGTCATACGTTATACGTTATACGTTATACGTTATACGTTATACGTTAGACGTTATACGTTATACGTTATACGTTATACGTTACACGTTATACGTTACACGTTATACGTTATACGTTATACGTTATACGTTATACGTTATACGTTATACGTTATACGTTATACGTTATACGTTATACGTTATACGTTATACGTTATACGTTATACGTTATACGTTATACGTTATACGTTATACGTTATACGTTATACGTTATACGTTATACGTTATACGTTATACGTTATACGTTATACGTTATACGTTATACGTTATACGTTATACGTTATACGTTATACGTTATACGTCATACGTTATACGTTATACGTTATACGTTATACGTTATACGTTATACGTTATACGTTATACGTTATACGTTATACGTTATACGTTATACGTAATACGATATACGTTATACGTTATTCGTTATACGTTCTTCGTTACACGTCATACGTTATACGTTACACGTTATTCGTAATACGTTATACGTGATACGTTATACGTTGTACGTTATACGTTATACGTTATACGTTATACGTTATACGTTATACGTTATACGTCATACGTTATACGTTATACGTTATACGTTAGACGTTACATGCTATATGTTATACGTTATACGTTATACGTTACACGTTATACGTTATACGTTATACGTTATACGTTATACGTTGTACGTTATACGTTGTACGTTATACGTTATACGTTATACGTTATACGTTATACGTTATACGTTATACGTTATACGTTATACGTTATACGTTACATGCTATACGTTATACGTTATACGTTATACGTTATACGTTATACGTTATACGTTATACGTTATACGTTATACGTTATACGTTATACGTTATACGTTATACGTTATACGTTATACGTTATACGTTATACGATATACGTTATACGTTATACGTTATTCGTTATACGTTCCTCGTTGCACGTTATACGTTATACGTTACGCGTTATACGTTATACGTTATACGTTATACGTTATACGTTATACGTTATACGTTGTACGTTATACGTTGTACGTTATACGTTATACGTTATACGTTATACGTTATACGTTATACGTTACATGCTATACGTTATACGTTATACGTTATACGTAATATGTAATACGTCATACGTTATACGTTATACGTTATACGTTATACGTTATACGTTATACGTTATACGTTATACGTTATACGTTATACGTTATACGTTATACGTTATACGTTATACGTTATACGTTATACGTTATACGTTATACGTTATACGTTATACGTTATACGTTATACGTTATACGTTCTACGTTATACGTTTGACATTATACGTTATACGTTAAACGTTATACGTTATACGTTATACGTTATACGTTATACGTTATACGTTATACGTTATACGTTATACGTTATACGTCATACGTTATACGTTATACGTTATACGTTATACGTTATACGTTATACGTTATACGTTATACGTTATACGTTATACGTAATACGATATACGTTATACGTTATTCGTTATACGTTCTTCGTTACACGTCATACGTTATACGTTACACGTTATTCGTAATACGTTATACGTGATACGTTATACGTTGTACTTTATACGTTATACGTTATACGTTATACGTTATACGTTATACGTTATACGTTATACGTTATACGTTATACGTTAGACGTTACATGCTATATGTTATACGTTATACGTTACACGTTACACGTTATACGTTATACGTTATACGTTATACGTTATACGTTGTACGTTATACGTTGTACGTTATACGTTATACGTTATACGTTATACGTTATACGTTGTACGTTATACGTTATACGTTATACGTTATACGTTATACGTTATACGTTATACGTTATACGTTATACGTTATACGTTAGACGTTACATGCTATATGTTATACGTTATACGTTATACGTTACACGTTATACGTTATACGTTATACGTTATACGTTATACGTTGTACGTTATACGTTGTACGTTATACGTTATACGTTATACGCTATACGTTATACGTTATACGTTATACGTTATACGTTATACGTTATACATTATACGTCATACGTTATACGTTACACGTTATACGTTATACGTCATACGTTATACGTTATACGTTATACGTTATACGTTATACGTTATACGTTATACGTTATACGTTATACGTTATACGTTCTACGTTATACGTTTGACATTATACGTTATACGTTAAACGTTATACGTTGTACGTTATACGTTATACGTTATACGTTATACGTTATACGTTATACGTTATACGTTATACGTTATACGTTATACGTTATACGTTAGACGTTACATGCTATATGTTATACGTTATACGTTATACGTTACACGTTATACGTTATACGTGATACGTTATACGTTATGCGTTATACGTTTTACGTTATTCGTTATACGTTATACGTTATACGTTACACGTTATACGTTATACGTTATACGTAATATGTGATGCGTCATACGTTTTACGTTATTCGTTATACGTTTTTCGTTACAAGTTATACGTTATACGTTATACGTTATAAGTTATACGTCATAAGTTATACGATCCACGTTATACGTTATACGAAATATGTAATACGTAATACGTTTTACGTTATTCGTTATACGTTCTTCGTTACACGTTATACGGTATACGTTATTCGTTATACGTTCTTCGTTACACGTTATACGGTATACGTTATGCGTTATACGTTTTACGTTATTCGTGATACGTTATACGTTATACGTTATACGTTATACGTTATACGGTATACGTTATACGTTATACGTTATACGTTATACGTTATACGTTATACGTTATACGTTATACGTTACACGCTATACGTTATACGTTATACGTTATACGTTATACGTTATACGTTATACGTTATACGATATACGTTATACGTTGTACGTTATACGTTATACGTTATACGTTATACGTTATACGTTATACGTTATACGTTATACGTTATACGTTATACGTTTTACGTTACACGTTATATGTTATACGTTATACGTTATACGTTATACGTCATACGTTATACGTTATACGTTATACGTTATACGATATACGATATGTGATATACGTTATACGTTATTCGTTATACGTTCTTCGTTACACGTTATACGTTATACGTTATGCGTTATACGTTATGCGTGATACGTTATACGTTGTACGTCATTCGATATACGTTATACGTTATACGTTATACGTTATACGTTATACGTTATACGTTTTTCGTTATACGTTATACGGTATACGTTACACGTTATACGTTATACGTAATATGTAATGCGTCATACGTTTTACGTTATTCGTTATACGTCTTTCGTTACAAGTTATACGTTATACGTTATACGTTATAAGTTATACGTCATAAGTTATACGATCCACGTTATACGTTATACGAAATATGTAATACGTAATACGTTTTACGTTATTCGTTATACGTTCTTCGTTACACGTTATACGTTATACGTTATGCGTTATACGTTTCACGTTATTCGTGATACGTTATACGTTATACGTTATACGTTATACGTTATACGATATACGTTATACGTTATACGTTATACGTTATACGATATACGTTATACGTTATACGTTATACGTTATACGTTATACGTTATACGTTATACGTTTTACGTTACACGTTATATGTTATACGTTATACGTTATACGTTATACGTTATACGTTATACGTCATACGTTATACGTTATACGTTATACGTTATACGTTATACTTTATACGTTATACGTTAGACGTTATACGTTATACGTTATACGTTATACGTTACACGTTATACGTTATACGTTATACGTTATACGTTATACGTTATACGTTATACGTTATTCGTTATACGTTCTTCGTTACACGTTATACGGTATACGTTATTCGTTATACGTTCTTCGTTACACGTTATACGGTATACGTTATGCGTTATACGTTTTACGTTATTCGTGATACGTTATACGTTATACGTTATACGTTATACGTTATACGGTATACGTTATACGTTATACGTTATACGTTATACGTTATACGTTATACGTTATACGTTATACGTTATACGTTATACGTTACACGCTATACGTTATACGTTATACGTTATACGTTATACGTTATACGTTATACGTTATACGATATACGTTATACGTTGTACGTTATACGTTATACGTTATACGTTATACGTTATACGTTATACGTTATACGTTATACGTTATACGTTATACGTTTTACGTTACACGTTATATGTTATACGTTATACGTTATACGTTATACGTCATACGTTATACGTTATACGTTATACGTTATACGATATACGATATGTGATATACGTTATACGTTATTCGTTATACGTTCTTCGTTACACGTTATACGTTATACGTTATGCGTTATACGTTATGCGTGATACGTTATACGTTGTACGTCATTCGATATACGTTATACGTTATACGTTATACGTTATACGTTATACGTTATACGTTTTTCGTTATACGTTATACGGTATACGTTACACGTTATACGTTATACGTAATATGTAATGCGTCATACGTTTTACGTTATTCGTTATACGTCTTTCGTTACAAGT
>NW_027480021.1:0-45368 GCF_051014685.1 Ptiloglossa arizonensis | reverse complement strand
AACGTATAAGCTATAACGTATAACGTATAACGTATAACATATAACGTAAAACGTATAACGTATAACGTATAACGTATAACGTATTACGTATAACGTATCACGTATAACGTATAACGTATAACGTATAACGTATAACGTATAACGTATAACGTATAACGTATAACGTATAACGTATAACGTATAACGTATAACGTATAACGTATAACGTATAACGAATAACGTAAAACGTATAACGCATAACGTATAACGTATAACGTGTAACGAAGAACGTATAACGAATAACGTATAACGTATATCGTATAACGTATAACGTATAACGTATAACGTATAACGTATAACGTATAACGTATAACGAATAACGTATAACGTATAACGTATAACGTATACCGTATAACGTATAACGTATAACGTATAACGTATAACGTATAACGTATAACGTATAACGAATAACGTATTACGTATAACGTATAACGTATAACGTATAACGTATAACGTATAACGTATAACGTATAACGTATAACGTATAACGTATAACGTATAACGAATAACGTAAATCGTATAACGCATAACTTATACCGTATAACGTATAACGTATAACGTATAACGAATAACGTATAACGTATAACGTATAACGTATAACGTATAACGTATAACGTATAACGTATAACGTATAACGTATAACGTATAACGTATAACGTATAACGTGTAACGCATAACGTATAACGTATAACGTATAACGTATGACGTATTACGTATAACGTATAACGTATAACGTATAACGTATAACGTATCACGTATAACGTATAACGTATAACGTATAACGTATAACGTATAACGTATAACGTATAACGTATAACGTATAACGTATAACGTACAACGTATATCGTAAAACGTATAACGCATAACGTATAACGTATAACGTATAACGTATAACGTATAACGTATAACGTATAACGTATAACGTATAACGTATAACGTAAAACGTATAACGTATCACGAATAACGTAAAACGTATAACGCATTACGTATAAAGTATAACGTGTAGCGAAGAACGTATAACGAATAACGTAAGGCGTATTACGTATTACATATTTCGTATAACGTATAACGTGTATCGTATAACTTATGACGTATAACTTATAACATATGACGTATAACGCATAACTTGTAACGAAAAACGTATAGCGAATAACGTAAAACGTATGACGCATTACATATTACGTATAACGTATAACGTATAACGTATAACGTATAACGTATAACGTATTACGTATAACGTATAACGTGTAACGAAGAACGTATAACGAATAACGTATAACGTATATCGTATAACGTATAACGTATAACGTATAACGTATAAGCTATAACGTATAACGTATAACGTATAACATATAACGTAAAACGTATAACGTATAACGTATAACGTATAACGTATTACGTATAACGTATCACGTATAACGTATAACGTATAACGTATAACGTATAACGTATAACGTATAACGTATAACGTATAACGTATAACGTATAACGTATAACGTATAACGTATAACGTATAACGTATAACGAATAACGTAAAACGTATAACGTATAACGAATAACGTAAATCGTATAACGCATAACTTATACCGTATAACGTATAACGTATAACGTATAACGTATAACGAATAACGTATAACGTATAACGTATAACGTATAACGTATAACGTATAACGTATAACGTATAACGTATAACGTATAACGTATAACGTATAACGTATAACGTGTAACGCATAACGTATAACGTATAACGTATAACGTATGACGTATAACGTATAACGTATAACGTATAACGTATAACGTATAACGTATAACGTATAACGTATAACGTATAACGTGTAACGCATAACGTATAACGTATAACGTATAACGTATGACGTATTACGTATAACGTATAACGTATAACGTATAACGTATAACGTATCACGTATAACGTATAACGTATAACGTATAACGTATAACGTATAACGTATAACGTATAACGTATAACGTATAACGTATAACGTACAACGTATATCGTAAAACGTATAACGCATAACGTATAACGTATAACGTATAACGTATAACGTATTACGTATAACGTATAACGTATAACGTATAACGTATAACGTATAACGAATAACGTATAACGTAAAACGTATAACGTATAACGTATAACGTATAACGTATAACCTATGACGGATAACGTATAACGTATAACGTATAACGTATAACGTATAACGTATAACGTATAACCTATAACGTATAACGTATAACGTATAACGAATAACGTAAAACGTATAACGCATAACGTATAACGTATAACGTGTAACGAAGAACGTATAACGAATAACGTATAACGTATATCGTATAACGTATAACGTATAACGTATAACGTATAAGCTATAACGTATAACGTATAACGTATAACATATAACGTAAAACGTATAACGTATAACGTATAACGTATAACGTATTACGTATAACGTATCACGTATAACGTATAACGTATAACGTATAACGTATAACGTATAACGTATAACGTATAACGTATAACGTATAACGTATAACGTATAACGTATAACGTACAACGTATATCGTAAAACGTATAACGCATAACGTATAACGTATAACGTATAACGTATAACGTATAACGTATAACGTATAACGTATAACGTATAACGTATAACGTATAACGTAAAACGTATAACGTATCACGAATAACGTAAAACGTATAACGCATTACGTATAAAGTATAACGTGTAGCGAAGAACGTATAACGAATAACGTAAGGCGTATTACGTATTACATATTTCGTATAACGTATAACGTGTATCGTATAACTTATGACGTATAACTTATAACATATGACGTATAACGCATAACTTGTAACGAAAAACGTATAGCGAATAACGTAAAACGTATGACGCATTACATATTACGTATAACGTATAACGTATAACGTATAACGTATAACGTATAACGTATTACGTATAACGTATAACGTGTAACGAAGAACGTATAACGAATAACGTATAACGTATATCGTATAACGTATAACGTATAACGTATAACGTATAAGCTATAACGTATAACGTATAACGTATAACATATAACGTAAAACGTATAACGTATAACGTATAACGTATAACGTATTACGTATAACGTATCACGTATAACGTATAACGTATAACGTATAACGTATAACGTATAACGTATAACGTATAACGTATAACGTATAACGTATAACGTATAACGTATAACGTATAACGTATAACGTATAACGAATAACGTAAAACGTATAACGTATAACGAATAACGTAAATCGTATAACGCATAACTTATACCGTATAACGTATAACGTATAACGTATAACGAATAACGTATAACGTATAACGTATAACGTATAACGTATAACGTATAACGTATAACGTATAACGTATAACGTATAACGTATAACGTATAACGTATAACGTGTAACGCATAACGTATAACGTATAACGTATAACGTATGACGTATAACGTATAACGTATAACGTATAACGTATAACGTATAACGTATAACGTATAACGTATAACGTATAACGTGTAACGCATAACGTATAACGTATAACGTATAACGTATGACGTATTACGTATAACGTATAACGTATAACGTATAACGTATAACGTATCACGTATAACGTATAACGTATAACGTATAACGTATAACGTATAACGTATAACGTATAACGTATAACGTATAACGTATAACGTACAACGTATATCGTAAAACGTATAACGCATAACGTATAACGTATAACGTATAACGTATAACGTATTACGTATAACGTATAACGTATAACGTATAACGTATAACGTATAACGAATAACGTATAACGTAAAACGTATAACGTATAACGTATAACGTATAACGTATAACCTATGACGGATAACGTATAACGTATAACGTATAACGTATAACGTATAACGTATAACGTATAACCTATAACGTATAACGTATAACGTATAACGAATAACGTAAAACGTATAACGCATAACGTATAACGTATAACGTGTAACGAAGAACGTATAACGAATAACGTATAACGTATATCGTATAACGTATAACGTATAACGTATAACGTATAAGCTATAACGTATAACGTATAACGTATAACATATAACGTAAAACGTATAACGTATAACGTATAACGTATAACGTATTACGTATAACGTATCACGTATAACGTATAACGTATAACGTATAACGTATAACGTATAACGTATAACGTATAACGTATAACGAATAACGTATAACGTATATCGTATAACGTATAACGTATAACGTATAACGTATAACGTATAACGTATAACGAATAACGTATAACGTATAACGTATAACGTATACCGTATAACGTATAACGTATAACGTATAACGTATAACGTATAACGTATAACGTATAACGAATAACGTATTACGTATAACGTATAACGTATAACGTATAACGTATAACGTATAACGTATAACGTATAACGTATAACGTATAACGTATAACGTATAACGTATAACGAATAACGTAAATCGTATAACGCATAACTTATACCGTATAACGTATAACGTATAACGTATAACGAATAATGTATAACGTATAACGTATAACGTATAACGTATAACGTATAACGTATAACGTATAACGTATAACGTATAACGTATAACGTATAACGTATAACGTATAACGTGTAACGCATAACGTATAACGTATAACGTATAACGTATGACGTATTACGTATAACGTATAACGTATAACGTATAACGTATAACGTATCACGTATAACGTATAACGTATAACGTATAACGTATAACGTATAACGTATAACGTATAACGTATAACGTATAACGTATAACGTACAACGTATATCGTAAAACGTATAACGCATAACGTATAACGTATAACGTATAACGTATAACGTATAACGTATAACGTATAACGTATAACGTATAACGTATAACGTAAAACGTATAACGTATCACGAATAACGTAAAACGTATAACGCATTACGTATAAAGTATAACGTGTAGCGAAGAACGTATAACGAATAACGTAAGGCGTATTACGTATTACATATTTCGTATAACGTATAACGTGTATCGTATAACTTATGACGTATAACTTATAACATATGACGTATAACGCATAACTTGTAACGAAAAACGTATAGCGAATAACGTAAAACGTATGACGCATTACATATTACGTATAACGTATAACGTATAACGTATAACGTATAACGTATAACGTATAACGTATAACGTATAACGTATAAAGAATAACGTAAAACGTATAACGCTTAACGTATAACGTACAACGTGTAACGAAGAACGTATAACGAATAACGTATAAAGTATATCGTATAACGTATAACGTGTAACGTATAACGTATAACGTATAACGTATAATGTATAACGTATAACGTATAACGCAGAACGTAGAACGTATAACGTATAACGTATATCGTAAAACGTATAACGTATAACGTATAACGTATAACGTATAACGTATAACGTATAACGTAAAACGTATAACGTATAACGTATAACGTAAAACGTATAACGTATAACGTATAACGTATAACGTATAACGTATGACGTATAACGTATACCGTATAACGTACTATATAACGTATAACGTATAACGTATAACGTATAACGTATGACGTATAACGTATACCGTATAACGTACTATATAACGTATAACGTATAACGTATAACGAATATCGTAAAACGTATAACGTATAACCTATGACGTATAACGTATAACGTATAACGTAGAACGTATAACGTATAACGTATAACCTATAACGTATAACGAATAACGTATAACGTAAAACGTATAACGTATAACGTATAACGTATAACCTATGACGTATAACGTATAACGTATAACGTATAACGTACTATATAACGTATAACGTATAACGTATAACGAATAACGTATAACGTACAACGTATAACGTATATCGTAAAACGTATAACGTATAACGTATAACGTATAACGTATAACGTATAATGTATAACGTATAACGTATAACGTATAACGTATACCGTATAACGTATAACGTATAACGTATAACGTATAACGTATAACGTATAACGTATAACGTATAACGTATAACGTATAACGTATAACGTATAACGTATAACGTATAACGTATAACGTATAACGTATAACGTATAACGTATAACGTATAACGTATAACGTATAACGTAAAACGTATAACGTATCACGAATAACGTAAAACGTATAACGCATAACGTATAAAGTCTAACGTATAACGTATAACGAATAACGTATTACGTATAACGTATAACGTATAACGTATAACGTATAACGTATAACGAATAACGTATAACGAATAACGTATAACGTATATCGTATAACGTATAACGTATAACGTATAACGTATAAGCTATAACGTATAACGTATAACGTATAACATATAACGTAAAACGTATAACGTATAACGTATAACGTATAACGTATTACGTATAACGTATCACGTATAACGTATAACGTATAACGTATAACGTATAACGTATAACGTATAACGTATAACGTATAACGTATAACGTATAACGTATAACGTATAACGTATAACGTATAACGTATAACGAATAACGTAAAACGTATAACGCATAACGTATAACGTATAACGTGTAACGAAGAACGTATAACGAATAACGTATAACGTATATCGTATAACGTATAACGTATAACGTATAACGTATAACGTATAACGTATAACGAATAACGTATAACGTATAACGTATAACGTATACCGTATAACGTATAACGTATAACGTATAACGTATAACGTATAACGTATAACGTATAACGAATAACGTATTACGTATAACGTATAACGTATAACGTATAACGTATAACGTATAACGTATAACGTATAACGTATAACGTATAACGTATAACGTATAACGTATAACGAATAACGTAAATCGTATAACGCATAACTTATACCGTATAACGTATAACGTATAACGTATAACGAATAACGTATAACGTATAACGTATAACGTATAACGTATAACGTATAACGTATAACGTATAACGTATAACGTATAACGTATAACGTATAACGTATAACGTGTAACGCATAACGTATAACGTATAACGTATAACGTATGACGTATTACGTATAACGTATAACGTATAACGTATAACGTATAACGTATCACGTATAACCTATAACGTATAACGTATAACGTATAACGTATAACGTATAACGTATAACGTATAACGTATAACGTATAACGTATAACGTATATCGTAAAACGTATAACGCATAACGTATAACGTATAACGTATAACGTATAACGTATAACGTATAACGTATAACGTATAACGTATAACGTATAACGTAAAACGTATAACGTATCACGAATAACGTAAAACGTATAACGCATTACGTATAAAGTATAACGTGTAGCGAAGAACGTATAACGAATAACGTAAGGCGTATTACGTATTACATATTTCGTATAACGTATAACGTGTATCGTATAACTTATGACGTATAACTTATAACATATGACGTATAACGCATAACTTGTAACGAAAAACGTATAGCGAATAACGTAAAACGTATGACGCATTACATATTACGTATAACGTATAACGTATAACGTATAACGTATAACGTATAACGTATAACGTATAACGTATAAAGAATAACGTAAAACGTATAACGCTTAACGTATAACGTACAACGTGTAACGAAGAACGTATAACGAATAACGTATAAAGTATATCGTATAACGTATAACGTGTAACGTATAACGTATAACGTATAACGTATAATGTATAACGTATAACGTATAACGCAGAACGTAGAACGTATAACGTATAACGTATATCGTAAAACGTATAACGTATAACGTATAACGTATAACGTATAACGTATAACGTATAACGTAAAACGTATAACGTATAACGTATAACGTAAAACGTATAACGTATAACGTATAACGTATAACGTATAACGTATGACGTATAACGTATACCGTATAACGTACTATATAACGTATAACGTATAACGTATAACGAATATCGTAAAACGTATAACGTATAACCTATGACGTATAACGTATAACGTATAACGTATAACGTATAACGTAGAACGTATAACGTATAACGTATAACCTATAACGTATAACGAATAACGTATAACGTAAAACGTATAACGTATAACGTATAACGTATAACCTATGACGTATAACGTATAACGTATAACGTATAACGTATAACGTAAAACGTATAACGTATAACGTATAACGTATAACGTATAACGTATAACGTATAACGTACTATATAACGTATAACGTAAAACGTATAACGTATAACGTGTAACGTATAACCTATGACGTATAACGTATAACGTATAACGTATAACGTATAACGTAAAACGTATAACGTATAACGAATAACGTATAACGTATATCGTATAACGTATAACGTATAATGTATAACGTATAACGTATAACGTATAACGTATAACGCATAACGTATAACGTACAACGGGTAACGAAGAACGTATAACGAATAACGTATAAAGTATATCGTATAACGTATAACGTGTAACGTATAACGTATAACGTATAACGTATAATGTATAACGTATAACGTATAACGTAGAACGTAGAACGTATAACGTATAACGTATATCGTACAACGTATAACGTATAACGTATAACGTATAATGTATAACGTATAACGTATAACGCAGAACGTAGAACGTATAACGTATAACGTATATCGTAAAACGTATAACGTATAACGTATAACGTATAACGTATAACGTATAACGTATAACGTATAACGTAAAACGTATAACGTATAACGTATAACGTATAATGTATAACGTATAACGTATAACGTAGAACGTATAACGTAAAACGTATAACGTATAACGAATAACGTATAACGTATATCGTATAACGTATAACGTATAATGTATAACGTATAACGTATAACGTATAACGTATAACGCATAACGTATAACGTACAACGTGTAACGAAGAACGTATAACGTATAACGTATAACGTATAACGTATAACGTATAACGTATAACGTATAACGTATAACGTATAACGTATAACGTATAACGCATAACGTATAACGTATAACGTAAAACGTATAACGTACAACGCATAAAGAATAACGTATAACGTATAACCTATGACGTAAAACGTATAACGCATAACATGTAACGTATTACGTATCACGTATAACGTATAACGTATAACGTATAACGTAAAACGTATAACGTATAACGTATAACGTATAACGCATAACGTATAACGTATAACGTATAACGTATAACGTATAACGAATAACGTATAACGAATAACGTAAAACGTATAACGCATAACGTATAACGTATAACGTGTAACGAAGAACGTATAACGAATAACGTATAACGTATAACGTATATCGTATAACGTAGAACGTATAACGTATATCGTAAAACGTATAACGTATAACGTATAACGTGTAACGAAGAACGTATAACGAATAACGTATAACGTATATCGTATAACGTATAACGTATAACGTATAACGTATAAGCTATAACGTATAACGTATAACGTCTAACGTATAACGTATAACGTATAACGTATAAAGAATTACGTATAACGTATAACGTATAACGAATAACGTAAAACGTATAACGCATAACGTATAACGTATATCGTGTAACGAAGAACGTATAACGAATAACGTATAACGTATATCGTATAACGTATAACGTACAACGTATAACGTATATCGTAAAACGTATAACGTATAACGTATAACGTATAACGTATAACGTATAATGTATAACGTATAACGTATAACGTATAACGTATACCGTATAACGTATAACGTATAACGTATAACGTATAACGTATAACGTATAACGTATAACGTATAACGTATAACGTATAACGTATAACGTATACCGTATAACGTATAACGTATAACGTATAACGTATAACGTATAACGTATAACGTATAACGTATAACGTATAACGTATAACGTATAACGTATAACGTAAAACGTATAACGTATCACGAATAACGTAAAACGTATAACGCATAACGTATAAAGTCTAACGTACAACGTATAACGAATAACGTATTACGTATAACGTATAACGTATAACGTATAACGTATAACGTATAACGTATAACGAATAACGTATAACGTAAAACGTATAACGTATAACGTATAACGTATAACGTATAACCTATGACGGATAACGTATAACGTATAACGTATAACGTATAACGTATAACGTATAACGTATAACCT
Source organism: Ptiloglossa arizonensis (assembly GCF_051014685.1). Classification (NCBI taxonomy): domain Eukaryota; kingdom Metazoa; phylum Arthropoda; class Insecta; order Hymenoptera; family Colletidae; genus Ptiloglossa; species Ptiloglossa arizonensis. Next base: position 34,999 of record NW_027480021.1, on the reverse strand, counting down.
ATAACGTATAACGTATAACGTATAACGAATAACGTAAAACGTATAACGCATAACGTATAACGTATAACGTGTAACGAAGAACGTATAACGAATAACGTATAACGTATATCGTATAACGTATAACGAATAACGTAAAACGTATAACGCATAACGTATAACGTATAACGTGTAACGAAGAACGTATAACGAATAACGTATAACGTATATCGTATAACGTATAACGTATAACGTATAACGTATAACGTATAACGTATAACGAATAACGTATAACGTATAACGTATAACGTATACCGTATAACGTATAACGTATAACGTATAACGTATAACGTATAACGTATAACGTATAACGAATAACGTATTACGTATAACGTATAACGTATAACGTATAACGTATAACGTATAACGAATAACGTATAACGTAAAACGTATAACGTATAACGTATAACGTATAACCTATGACGTATAACGTAAAACGTATAACGTATAACGTGTAACGTGTAACGTATAACGTATAACCTATAACGTATAACGTATAACGTATAACGTATAACGAATAACGTAAAACGTATAACGCATAACGTATAACGTATAACGTGTAACGAAGAACGTATAACGAATAACGTATAACGTATATCGTATAACGTATAACGTATAACGTATAACGTATAAGCTATAACGTATAACGTATAACGTATAACGTATAACGTATAACGTATAACGTATAACGTATAACGTATAACGTATAACGTATAACGTATATCGTATAACGTATAACGTATAACGTATAACGTATAACGTATAACGTATAACGTATAACGTATAACTTGTAACGCATAACGTATAACGTATAACGTATCACGAATAACGTAAAACTTATAACGCATAACGTATAACGTATAACGTATAACGTATAACGTATAACGTATAACGTATAACGAATAACGTATAACGCAAGACGTATATCGCATAACATGTAACGTATTACGTATCACGTATAACGTATAACGTATAACGTATAACGTATAACGTATAACGTATAACGTATAACGTATAACGTATAACGTATAACGAATAACGTAAATCGTATAACGCATAACTTATACCGTATAACGTATAACGTATAACGTATAACGAATAACGTATAACGTATAACGTATAACGTATAACGTATAACGTATAACGTATAACGTATAACGTATAACGTATAACGTATAACGTATAACGTATAACGTGTAACGCATAACGTATAACGTATAACGTATAACGTATGACGTATTACGTATAACGTATAACGTATAACGTATAACGTATAACGTATCACGTATAACGTATAACGTATAACGTATAACGTATAACGTATAACGTATAACGTATAACGTATAACGTATAACGTAAAACGTATAACGCTTAACGTATAACGTACAACGTGTAGCGAAGAACGTATAACGAATAACGTAAGGCGTATTACGTATTACATATTTCGTATAACGTATAACGTGTATCGTACAACTTATGACGTATAACTTATAACATATGACGTATAACGCATAACTTGTAACGAAAAACGTATAGCGAATAACGTAAAACGTATGACGCATTACATATTACGTATAACGTATAACGTATAACGTATAACGTATAACGTATAACGTATAACGTATAAAGAATAACGTAAAACGTATAACGCTTAACGTATAACGTACAACGTGTAACGAAGAACGTATAACGAATAACGTATAAAGTATATCGTATAACGTATAACGTGTAACGTATAACGTATAACGTATAACGTATAACGTATAATGTATAACGTATAACGTATAACGCAGAACGTAGAACGTATAACGTATAACGCATATCGTAAAACGTATAACGTATAACGTATAACGTATAACGTCTAACGTATAACGTATAACGTAAAACGTATAACGTATATCGTACACCGCATAACGTATAACGTATAACGTATAACGTACAACGCATAAAGAATAACGTATAACGTATAACCTATGACGTATAACGTATAACGTATAACGTATAACGTGTATCGTATAACGTATAACGTATATGGTATAACGTATAACGTATAACGTATAACGTATAACGTATAACGCATAAAGAATAACGTATTACGTATAACCTATGACGTGTAACGTATAACGTATAACGTATAACGTATAACGTATAACTTGTAACGCATAACGTATAACGTATAACGTATCACGAATAACGTAAAACGTATAACGCATAACGTATAACGTATAACGTATAACGTTTAACGTATAACGTATAACGTATAACGAATAACGTATAACGCACGACGTATAACGCATAACATGTAACGTATTACGTATCACGTATAACGTATAACGTATAACGTATAACGTATAACGTATAACGTATAACGTATAACGTATAACGTATAACGTATAACGTATAACGAATAACGTAAATCGTATAACGCATAACTTATACCGTATAACGTATAACGTATAACGTATAACGAATAACGTATAACGTATAACGTATAACGTATAACGTATAACGTATAACGTGTAACGTATAACGTATAACGTACAGCGTATACCGTATCACGTATAATGTATTACGAATAACGTGTTACGTATAACGTATAACGTATAACGTATAACGTGTAAAGAATAACGTATAACGTATAACGTATAAAGAATTACGTATAACGTATAACGTATAACGTATAACGAATATCGTAAAACGTATAACGCATGACGTATAACGTATAACGTGTAACTAAGAACGTATAACGAATAACGTAAAACGTATAACGCATAACGTATAACGTATAACATGTGACGAAGAACGTATAACGAATAACGTATAACGTATAACGTATAAGGTATAACGTATAACGTATAACGTATAACGTATAACGTATATCGTAAAACGTATAACGTATAACGTGCAAAGAATAACGTATAACGTATAACGTATAAAGAATTACGTATAACGTATAACGTATAACGAATAACGTAAAACGTATAACACATAACGTATAACGTATAACGTGTAACGAAGAACGTATAACGAATAACGTATGACGTATAACGCATGACGTATAACGTATAACGTGTAACGAAGAACGTATAACGAATAACGTATAACGTATAACGTATATCGTATAACGTATAATGTATAACGTATAACGTATAAGGTATAACGTATAACGTATAACGTATAACGTATAACGTATAACGTATAACGTATAACGTATAACGTATAACGTATAACGTATAACGTATAACGTATAACGTATAACGTATAACGTATAACGTATAACGTATATCGTAAAACGTATAACGCATAACGTATAACGTATAACGTATAACGTATAACGTATAACGTATAACGTATAACGTATACCGTATAACGTATATCGTATAACGTATAACGTATAACGTATACCGTATAACGTATACCGTATAACGTATGACGTATAACGTATAACGTATAACGTATAACGTATCACGAATAACGTAAAACGTATAACGCATAACGTATAACGTATAACGTGTAACGAAGAACGTATAACGAATAACGTAAAACGTATTACGTATTACATATTTCGTACAACGTATAACGTGTATGGTATAACTTATGACGTATAACTTATAACGTATGACGTATAACGAATAACGTAAAACGTATTACGTATTACATATTTCGTACAACGTATAACGTGTATGGTATAACTTATGACGTATAACTTATAACGTATGACGTATAACGTGTAACTTGTAACGAAAAACGTATAACGAATAACGTAAAACGTATGACGCGTTACATATTACGTATAACGTATAACGTATAACGTATAACGAATATCGTAAAACGTATAACGCATGACGTATAACGTATAACGTGTAACTAAGAACGTATAACGTATAACGTAGAACGTATAACGTATAACGTGTAACGTATAACGTGTAACGAAGAACGTATAACGAATAACGTATAACGTATAACGAATATCGTAAAACGTATAACGCATGACGTATAACGTATAACGTGTAACTAAGAACGTATAACGTATAACGTAGAACGTATAACGTATAACGTATAACGTATAACGTATAACGTATAACGTATAACGTATAACATATAACGTATAACGTATAACGTATAACGCATAACGTATAACGTATAACGTAAAACGTATAACGTATAACGTATAACGAATAACGTAAAACGTATAACGCATAACGTATATCGTACACCGCATAACGTATAACGTATAACGTATAACGTACAACGCATAAAGAATAACGTATAACGTATAACCTATGACGTATAACGTATAACGTATAACGTATAATGTATAACGTATAACGCATAACGTATAACGTATAACGTATAACGTATAACGAATAACGTAAAACGTATAACGCCTAACGTATAACGTATAACGTATAACGCATAACGTATAACCTATGACGTATAACGTATAACGTATAACGTATAACGTATAACGTATAACGTATAACGTATAACGTATAACGTATAACGTATAACGTATGACGTATAACGTATAACGTATAACGTATAAAGAATAACGTAAAACTTATAACGCATAACGTATATCGTATACCGTATAACGTATAACGTATAACGTATAACGTATAACGTATAACGTATAACGCATAACGAATAACGTATAACGTATCACCTATGACGTAGAACGTATAACGTATAACGTATAACGTATAACGTATAACGAATGACGTAAAACGTATAACGCATAACGTATAACGTATAACGTATAACGTATAACGTATAACGTATAACGTATAACGTATAACGTATAACGTATAACGTATAACGTATAACGTATAACGTATAACGTATAACGCATAACGTATAACGCATAACGTATAACGTATATCGTATAACGTATAACGTATAACGTATAACGTATAACGTATAACGTATAACGTATAACGTATAACGTATAACGTATAACGTATAACGTATAACGTATAACGTATAAAGAATAACCTATAACGTATACCGTATAACGTATAACGTATAACGTATAACGTATAACGTATAACGTATCACGAATAACGTAAAACGTATAACGCATAACGTACAACGTATAACGTGTAACGAAGAACGTATAACGAATAACGTATATCGTAAAACGTATAACGTATAACGTATAACGTATAACGTATAACGTATAACGTATAACGTATAACGTATACCGTATAACGTATAACGTATAACGTATAACGTATATCGTAAAACGTATAACGTATGACGTATAAAGAATAACTTATAACGTATAACATATAAAGAATAACGTATAACGTATAACGTATAACGAATAACGTAAAACGTATAACGCATAACGTAAACGTATAACGTGTAACGAAGAACGTATAACGTATAACGTATAACGAATAACGTAAAACGTATGACGCATTACATATTACGTATAACGTATAACCTATAACGTATAACGTATAACGTATAACGAATAACGTAAAACGTATAACGAATACCGTATAACGTATAACGTATAACGTATAACGTATAACGTATAACGTATAACGTATAACGTATAACGTATACCGTATAACGTATAACGTATAACGTATAACGTATAACGTATAACGTATAAAGTATAACGTATAACGTATAAAGTATAACGTATAACGTATAACGTATAACGTATAACGTGTAACGTATAACGTACAACGTATAACGTATAACGCATAACGAATAACGTATAACGTATAACCTATGACGTATAACGTATAACGTATAACATATCACGTATATCGTATAACGTATAACGTATAACGAATAACGTATAACGTATATCGTATAACGTATAACGCATAACGTATAACGTCTAACGTATAACTTATAACGTATAACGTATAACGTATAACGAATAACGTAAAACGTATGACGCATTACATATTACGTATAACGTATAACGTATAACGTATAACGTATAACGTATAACGTATAACGTATAACGAATAACGTAAAACGTATAACGTATACCGTATAACGTATAACGTATAACGTATAACGTATAACGTATAACGTATAACGTATAACGTATAACGTATAACGTAGAACGTATAACGTATAACGTATAACGTATAACGTATAACGTACAACGTATACCGTATCACGTATAATGTATTACGAATAACGTGTTACGTATAACGTATAACGTATAACGTATAACCTATGACGTATAACGTCTAACTTATAACGTATAACGTATAACGTATAACGTATAACGTATAACGTATAACGTATAACGTATAACGTATAACGTATAAAGTATAACGTATAACGTATAACGTATAACGTATAACGTATAACGTATAACGTATAACGTATAACGTATAACGTATAACGTATACCGTATAACGTATAACGTATAACGTATAACGTATATCGTAAAACGTATAACGTATGATGTATAAAGAATAACGTATAACGTATAACGTACAAAGAATAACGTATAACGTATAACGTATAACGAATAACGTAAAACGTATAACGCATAACGTATAACGTATAACGTATAACGTATAACGTAAAACGCATAACGTATAACGTATAACGTATAACGTATAACGTATAACGTATAACGTATAACGTATAACGTATAACGTATAACGTATAACGTATAACGTATAACGAATAACGTAAAACGTATAACGCATAACGTATATCGTATACCGTATAACGTATAACGTATAACGTACAACGTATAACGTATAACGCATAACGAATAACGTATAACGTATAACCTATGACGTATAACGTATAACGTATAACATATCACGTATATCGTATAACGTATAACGTATAACGTATTACGTATAACGTATAACGTACAACGTATAACGTATAACGTATAACCTATAACGTATAACGTGTAAGGAAGAACGTATTACGAATAACGTAAAACGTATAACGCATAACATGTAACGTATAACGTATAACGTATCACGTATAACGTATAACGTATAACGTATAACGTATAACGTATAACGTATAACGTATAACGTATAACGTATAACGTATAACGTATAACGTATAACGTATAACGTATAACGTATAACGTATAACGTATAACGTACAACGTATAACGTATAACGTATAACGTATAACGTATAACGTATAACGTATAACGTAAAACGTATAACGTATACCGTATAACGTATAAAGTATAACGTATAACGTATAACGTATAACGTATAACGTATAACGTATAACGTATTACGTATAACGTATAACGTATAACGTATAACGTATAACGAATAACGTATAGCGTAAAACGTATAATGTATAACGTATAACGTATAACCTATGACGTATAACGTATAACGTATAACGTATAAAGTATAACGTATAACGTATAACGTATAACGTATAACGTATAACGTATTACGTATAACGAATAACGTATAACGTATCACCTATGACGTAGAACGTATAACGTATAACGTATAACGTATAACGTATAACGAATGACGTAAAACGTATAACGCATAACGTATAACGTATAACGTATAACGTATAACGTATAACGTATAACGTATAACGTATAACGTATAACGTATAACGTATAACGTATAACGTATAACGTATAACGTATAACGTATAACGTATAACGTATAACGCATAACGTATAACGCATAACGTATAACGTATAACGTATAACGTATAACGTATAACGTATTACGTATAACGAATAACGTATAACGTATCACCTATGACGTAGAACGTATAACGTATAACGTATAACGTATAACGTATAACGAATGACGTAAAACGTATAACGCATAACGTATAACGTATAACGTATAACGTATAACGTGTAACGTATAACGTATAACGTATAACGTATAACGTATAACGTATAACGTATAACGTATAACGTATAACGTATAACGCATAACGTATAACGCATAACGTATAACGTATAACGTATAACGTATAACGTATAACGTATAACGTATAACGTATAACGTATAACGTATAACGTATAACGTATAACGTATAACGTATAACGTATAACGTATAACGTATAACGTATAAAGAATAACCTATAACGTATACCGTATAACGTATAACGTATAACGTATAACGTATAACGTATAACGTATCACGAATAACGTAAAACGTATAACGCATAACGTACAACGTATAACGTGTAACGAAGAACGTATAACGAATAACGTATATCGTAAAACGTATAACGTATAACGTATAACGTATAACGTATAACGTATAACGTATAACGTATAACGTATAACGTATACCGTATAACGTATAACGTATAACGTATAACGTATATCGTAAAACGTATAACGTATGACGTATAAAGAATAACTTATAACGTATTACATATAAAGAATAACGTATAACGTATAACGTATAACGAATAACGTAAAACGTATAACGCATAACGTAAACGTATAACGTGTAACGAAGAACGTATAACGTATAACGTATAACGTATAACGTATAACGTATAACGTATACCGTATAACGTATAACGTATAACGTATAACGTATATCGTAAAACGTATAACGTATGACGTATAAAGAATAACGTATAACGTATAACGTATAAAGAATAACGTATAACGTATAACGTATAACGAATAACGTAAAACGTATAACGCATAACGTATAACGTATAACGTATTACGTATAACGTAAAACGCATAACGTATAACGTATAACGTATAACGTATAACGTATAACGTATAACGTATAACGTATAACGTATAACGTGTAACGAAGGGGGCGCCGGGGCCGCTCCCGGCGCCGGTGAGAGCGGCCCCAGCTGCGAGCGCCGCGGCGCCCGCGGACCTGGCCGCGACCGACGCGACGGCCGCAAGGAAGAGGTCGGAGGCGGCGACGGCGTTGGTGTCTGCGATGGAGGTGGACATCGGCCCCGCCGCCGTCCTCACGGAGGTGCCACCAGGAGGCGGTGAGGAGGCCATCAAATAATGGCTCCCCGCCTCCTCCTGCAGGCCAACCTCAACCACTGCCGTGCAGCGCAGGACCTGATGTGTCAGACGCTGGCGGAGTGGGGGGGTGGTCTGGCAGTCGCCGCCGAGCCGTACCGCGTCCCCGACCATCCGCATTGGATGGGGGATGCGGGCGGCTTGGTGGCGGCTGTGTGGCAGGGCGGTGACGGGTCCCCTCCGTTCTCCTTACTGGAGAACGGGGCGGGATTCGTCGCCGTCCAGTGGGGGGGAGTCGCCGTGGTGGGGTGCTACGTTTCGCCCAACTGCGGCCTTGCTGCCTTCGAGCAGTACTTGGCCGGGGTGGGGGCGTGCCTCACAAGGATTGCGCCCCGGCCGGTGCTGGTCCTGGGGGACTTCAATGCCTGGTCTGTGGCATGGGGGTCCCCCAGGACCAATCGGAGGGGCGAGGCTCTGGGCGACTGGGCGGCGGGCTTCGACCTCCGGTTGATTAACCGGGGGTCGGAGCTGACGTGCGTGCGGCGCGGGGGAGGGTCCATAGTGGATTTGACGTTTGGATCCCCCGGCGCCGCGCGTATGGTGTCCGGGTGGGACGTGGTGGTGGGGGAGGAGACATTATCGGACCACCGGTATATCCGCGTGGTCTTGACCTCCCCCGAGGCCGCCGCGGCCCCGCACCGACACCTCCGCCCGGGAGCGGGTAGCGCCCCACCACCACCACGCAGATGGGCGCTTCGGCGCCTTGACAAGGACGTCCTGGTGGCAGCCGCTCTAGCCGAAACCTGGCCTCGACGGGAGACCAGGCGGCCCGACCTGGAGGAGGCCGTGGCTCGGCTCGGGAGCGCCGTCGCGCGCATTTGCGACGCGGCGATGCCCCGGGCCGGGCCGCGGTCTCCTCGTCGGGCGGTGTACTGGTGGTCGGGCGAAATCGGGGAATTGCGGACAGCATGCGTCCGGGCCCGACGCCAGTACACCCGCGCGCGTCGTCGGGCCGGACGGAACGGCGACGACGGCGCGCGGGCTAGGGCGGCGGAACTGTACGAGTCCTATCGCGCGGGAAAGAGGGCTCTGCAGGTCGCCATCAAACGGGCCAAGGCCCAGAGCTGGAAGGAGCTCCTCGAGACCCTCGAGCGGGATCCATGGGGGCGCCCATACCGGATAGTTCTGAATAAACTCCGGCCATGGGCCCCCCCGATCACCGAGGGTCTCGACCCCCAGCTCTTGAGGGACGTGGTCGACACGCTCTTCCCGATCGTGGGGGCGAGCGGGCCACGTCCCTCTGCGGACCCGACCACCTGGTCCGCGGAGCTGGGGGTCTCGGCTGGGGAGCTAGCCGCGGCCATCCGAAGACTCGGGGCGAAGGATACTGCCCCGGGTCCTTCGGGAGTGCCCGGCCGAGTCTTGGTCTTGGCCGCGGACGTCCTGGGTGACGGCCTCCGGGAGCTATTCGACCGCTGCCTGGAGGCCGGGCGATTCCCCTCCGCATGGAAGGTGGCCCGAATGGTCCTCCTCCGGAAAGAGGGTAGGCCCGCGGACTCTCCGTCCGCGTACCGGCCGATTTGCCTGCTCGACGATGTGGGCAAGCTCCTGGAAAGAGTCGTGGCGGCCCGCATCGTCGGGCACCTGTCGCGGGGTGGGCCCGGGCTGGCGGAGTGCCAGTTCGGGTTCCGGGAGGGCCGGTCGACGATCGACGCGATTCGACGCGTCCGGTCCCTCTCGGCCTCGGCGGTCTCCCGGGGTGGGGTGGCATTGGCGGTGTCCTTGGACATCGCCAATGCGTTTAACACCCTACCCTGGGCGGCGATTAGGCGGGGGCTTGAGGAACATCGAGTCCCCGCCTACCTTAGGGCAGTCGTCGAGGACTACCTCCGCGACAGGTGGATCGAGTATCCGGGCCGGTGCGGGACGGAGAGGAGAGCGGTGTACTCCGGGGTTCCGCAGGGGTCGGTGTTAGGACCCCTGCTGTGGAACCTCGGGTACGACACCGTCCTGCGGGCCGAAGACCTCCCCGACGGCGTCAGTCTGACGTGCTACGCGGACGACACCTTGTTGTTGGCCGTCGGGGGGGACTGGAGGGGGGCTGTTCGGGCCGCCGAGGACGGTGCCCGGCGCGTCGTCTCCCGGATCAGGGGGATCGGTTTGGAGGTGGCTCTCCACAAAACCGAGGTACTCGGGATGTATAGACCCCGGGGAGAGCCGCCTCCCCCCCTGATCCGGGTGGGTGAGACAGACGTCGAGGTGAGGTCTCAGATGAAATATCTGGGACTTCACCTCGACAGCCACTGGCGCTTCGAGGGTCATTTCCGGGCCCTGGCCCCGCGGTTGGAGAGGATAGTTGGCGCTTTGGGCCGTATCCTCCCCAACCTGCGGGGCCCGAGTGACCGGGTTCGCCGCCTCTACGCGGGAATGGTCCACTCGGTGGCCCTATACGGGGCCCCCGTTTGGGCGGGCGACCTGGCCGCCTCCCGGCGCAGCAAGGTATTGCTGCGCCGGGTTCAAAGGCGGCTTGCATTGCGGATCGCCCGGGGGTACCGGACCGTTTCGTATGAGGCGGCGAGCGTCCTGTCAGGGCTACCCCCGGCGGACTTGATCGCGGGCGCGCATGCGGCTTTCTACGAGGGCCGCATGCGCGCCCGCGAGGATGGGGTGGTCCTGGCGGGATGCGAGGTGGAGGCCCTCAGGCGCCAGGCCCGGGAGTCCATGCTGCAGCTTTGGCAGCAGCGGCTGGCCGAGCCGTTGTTCGGCCAGAGGACTGTCCGGGCTATCCGGCCGGTCCTGTTTGAGTGGCTGGGTAGGCGCTTCGGCTCACTCACCTACCGGTTGGTGCAGGTGCTGTCCGGGCACGGATGCTTCGGTCAGTACCTGTGCCGGATCGGTGTGGAAGAGGCGGCGCGCTGCTGGCACTGTCCAGCGGACGAGGACACGGCGCAACACACCCTCGAGGTGTGTCCGGCCTGGGGGGTGGAGCGCCGTGTCCTCACGGCCGTGATTGGGGCGGACCTTTCGCTGCCGGGCGTGGTTCAGGCCATGCTCGGCAGCGAGACGAAGTGGCGGGCCGTGGCCTCCTTCTGCGAGGAGGTAATCTCGCAGAAGGAGGCCGCGAGCCGCATTCGCGAGAGCGGGAGACCGCGAGCGAGGCCTCGTCCGAGGCCGGGGGCGGGTGGGCCTCCGGAAGGGCTGGGGAGGCCACCCTGAGAGCGGCGGGCGGGGGTGCGTAGCCCTTGAGGCTCGTGCCACCGCCCGTCGTCTGAGGGGTGGGAGGAATAAGGGACGGCGACGCTCTCGAGGGCGGAGAGGCCAGAGCCGCCCTCGGGAGCGTACGAGCCGGGGTGCGGCCGCGCCGACGGCACGGTCCCAGGGCCGTGCCTCCGGCGCGGCTATGGGGGCCGTGGGCGGTCGCGAGTGTGGGACTCGCGGCCGCCCGAGGGCGGCCCCCGGGAGTGGGACGTCGGAGCAGTGTGGCCCTGCTCCGACGTCGGGCGCCAGAGCGCCGAGGAGAAAACAGGGAAGGGAGGGTGAAGTACCCCCTCCCTTCCCTGGAACGGGAGGACACGGGCGCGAGAGCCCTGTACGGGGGAGCACCTGATGTTATGATGTCTTCGGTCCCAGGTGCTTCCCCTGCATAGTGCGAGGATGGCCACCGTGGTGGGTTTTAGTGGGTAGGTCCCGCGCCCGATGGGTTTCCTTCCGGGCGCGGGGAATCCCACACTCCCCCCGCCCCTCCCCAGGCGGCGGGGGGGTCTTTCGAAGATTTCCCCCACGTTAATAAAAAAAAAAAAATAAAAAAAAAAAAAAAAAAAAAAAACGTGTAACGAAGAACGTATAACGAATATCGTATAACGTATATCGTATAACGTATAACGTATAACGTATAACGTCTAACGTATAACTTATAACGTATAACGTATAACGTATAACGAATAACGTAAAACGTATGACGCATTACATATTACGTATAACGTATAACCTATAACGTATAACGTATAACGTATAACGAATAACGTAAAACGTATAACGAATACCGTATAACGTATAACGTATAACGTATAACGTATAACGTATAACGTATAACGTATACCGTATAACGTATAACGTATAACGTATAACGTATAACGTATAACGTATAAAGTATAACGTATAACGTATAAAGTATAACGTATAACGTATAACGTATAACGTATAACGTATAACGTATAACGTACAACGTATAACGTATAACGCATAACGAATAACGTATAACGTATAACCTATGACGTATAACGTATAACGTATAACATATCACGTATATCGTATAACGTATAACGTATAACGAATAACGTATAACGTATATCGTATAACGTATAACGTATAACGTATAACGTCTAACGTATAACTTATAACGTATAACGTATAACGTATAACGAATAACGTAAAACGTATGACGCATTACATATTACGTATAACGTATAACGTATAACGTATAACGTATAACGTATAACGTATAACGAATAACGTAAAACGTATAACGTATACCGTATAACGTATAACGTATAACGTATAACGTATAACGTATAACGTATAACGTATAACGTATAACGTATAACGTATAACGTATAACGTAGAACGTAGAACGTATAACGTATAACGTATAACGTATAACGTATAACGTACAACGTATACCGTATCACGTATAATGTATTACGAATAACGTGTTACGTATAACGTATAACGTATAACGTATAACGTATAACATATAACGTATAACGTATAACGTATATTGTATAACGTATAACGAATAACGTAAAACGTATTACGTATTACATATTTCGTATAACGTATAACGTGTATCGTATAACGTATGACGTACAACTTATAACGTATAACGTATAACGTATAACTTGTAACGAAAAAAGTATAAAGAATAATGTAAAACGTATGACGCATTACATATTACCTATAACGTATAACGTATAACGTATAACCTATGACGTATAACGTCTAACTTATAACGTATAACGTATAACGTATAACGTATAACGTATAACGTATAACGTATAACGTATAACGTATAAAGTATAACGTATAACGTATAACGTATAACGTATAACGTATAACGTATAACGTATAACGTATAACGTATAACGTATAACGTATACCGTATAACGTATAACGTATAACGTATAACGTATATCGTAAAACGTATAACGTATGATGTATAAAGAATAACGTATAACGTATAACGTACAAAGAATAACGTATAACGTATAACGTATAACGAATAACGTAAAACGTATAACGCATAACGTATAACGTATAACGTATAACGTATAACGTAAAACGCATAACGTATAACGTATAACGTATAACGTATAACGTATAACGTATAACGTATAACGTATAACGTATATCGTATAACGTATAACGTATAACGTATAACGAATAACGTAAAACGATAAACGCATAACGTATATCGTATACCGTATAACGTATAACGTATAACGTACAACGTATAACGTATAACGCATGACGAATAACGTATAACGTATAACCTATGACGTATAACGTATAACGTATAACATATCACGTATATCGTATAACGTATAACGTATAACGTATTACGTATAACGTATAACGTACAACGTATAACGTATAACGTATAACGTATCACGAATAACGTAAAACGTATAACGTATAACGTATAACGTATAACGTATAACGTATAACGTATAACGTGTAACGAAGAACGTATGACGAATAACGTGTAACGTATATCGTATAACGTATAACGTATAACGTATAACGTATAACGTCTAACGTATAACTTATAACGTATAACGTATAACGTATAACGAATAACGTAAAACGTATGACGCATTACATATTACGTATAACGTATAACGTATAACGTATAACGTATAACGTAAAACGTATAACGTATACCGTATAACGTATAAAGTATAACGTATAACGTATAACGTATAACGTATAACGTATAACGTATAACGTATTACGTATAACGTATAACGTATAACGTATAACGTATAACGAATAACGTATAACGTAAAACGTATAATGTATAACGTATAACGTATAACCTATGACGTATAACGTATAACGTATAACGTATAAAGTATAACGTATAACGTATAACGTATAACGTATAACGTATAACGAATAACGTAAAACGTATAACGTATACCGTATAACGTATAACGTATAACGTATAACGTATAACGTATAACGTATAACGTATAACGTATAACGTATAACGTATAACGTATAACGTATAACGTATACCGTATAACGTATACCGTATAACGTGTAACGTATAACGTGTAACGTATAACGTACAACGTATAACGTACAACGTATAACGTACAACGTATAACGTACAACGTATAACGTATAACGTATAACGTAGAACGTATAACGTATAACGTATAACGTATAACGTATAACGTATAACGTATAACGTATAACGTATAACGTATAACGTATAACGTATAACGTATAACGTATAACGTATAGCGTATAACGTATAACATAACGTATAACGTATAACGCATAACGAATAATGAATAATGTATAACCTATGACGTATAACGTATAACGTATAACATATAACGTATAACGAATAACGTATAACGTATAACGTATAACGTATAACGTATAACGTATAACGTATAACGTATAACGTATAACGTATAACGTATAACGTATAACGTATAACGTATAACGTATAACGTATAACGTATAACGTATAACGAATAACGTAAAACTTATAACGCATAACGTATATCGTATACCGTATAACGTATAACGTATAACGTATAACGTATAACGTATAACGCCTAACGAATAACGTATAATGTATAACCTATGACATATAACGTATAACGTATAACGTATAACGTATAACGTATAACGAATAACGTAAAACGTATAACGCATAACGTATAACGTATAACGTATAACGTATAACGTATAACTTATAACGTATAACGTATAACGTATAACGTATAACGCATAACGTATAACGTATAACGTATAACGTATAACGTATAACGTATAACGTATAACGTATAACGTATAACGTATAACGTATAACGTATAACGTATAACGTATAACGTATAACGTATAACGTATAACGTATAACGTATAAAGAATAACGTATAACGTATACCGTATAACGTATAACGTATAACGTATAACGTATAACGTATAACGTATCACGAATAACGTAAAACGTATAACGCATAACGTATAACGTATAACGTGTAACGAAGAACGTATAAGGAATAACGTAAAGCGTATTACGTATTACATATTTCGTATAACGTATAACGTGTATCGTATTACTTGTAACGAAAAACGTATAACGAATAACGTAAAACGTATGACGCTTTACATATTACGTATAACGTATAACGTATAACGTATAACGTATAACGTATAACGAATAACGTAAAACGTATAACGTATAACGTATAACGTATAACGTATAACGAATAACGTAAAACGTATAACGCATAACGTATAACGTATAACGTGTAACGAAGAACGTATAACGAATAACGTATAACGCATAACGAATAACGTATAACCTATAACCTATGACGTATAACGTATAACGTATATCATATAACGTATATCGTATAACGTATAACGTATAACGTATAAAGAATAACGTGTAACGTATACCGTATAACGTATAACGTATAACGTATAACGTATAACGTATAACGTATAACGTATAACGAATAACGTAAATCGTATAACGCATAACGTATAACGTATAACGTATAACGTATAACGTAAAACGCATAACGTATAACGTATATCGTATAACGTATAACGTAAAACGTATAACGTATAACGTATAACGTATAACGTATAACGTATAACGTATAACGTATATCGTATAACGTATAACGTATAACGTATTACGTATAACGTATAACGTACAACGTATAACGTATAACGTATAACGTATCACGAATAACGTAAAACGTATAACGTATAACGTATAACGTATAACGTATAACGTATAGCGTATAACGTGTAACGAAGAACGTATAACGAATAACGTATAACGTATATCGTATAACGTATAACGTATAACGTATAACGTCTAACGTATAACTTATAACGTATAACGTATAACGTATAACGAGTAACGTAAAACGTATGACGCATTACATATTACGTATAACGTATAACGTATAACGTATAACGTATAACGTATAACGTATAACGTATAACGAATAACGTAAAACGTATAACGTATACCGTATAACGTATAACGTATAACGTATAACGTATAACGTATAACGTATAACGTATAACGTATAACGTATAACGTATAACGTATACCGTATAACGTATAACGTATAACGTATAACGTATAACGTATAACGTATAACGTGTAACGAATAACGCAAAACGTATAACGCATAACGTATAACGTATAACGTGTAACGAAGAACGTATAACGAATAACGTATAACGTATATCGTATAACGTATAACGTATAACGTATAACGTATAACGTATAACGTATAACGTATAACGTATAACGTATAACGTATAACGAATAACGTAAAACGTATGACGCATTACATATTACGTATAACGTATAACGTATAACGTATAACGTATAACGTATAACGAATAACGTATAACTTATAACGTATAACGTATACCGTATAACGTATAACGTATAACGTATAACGTATAACGTATATCGTAAAACGTATAACGTATAACGTATAAAGAATAACGTATAACGTATAACGTATAGCCTATAACGTATAACGTATAACGTATAACGTATAACGCATAACGAATAACGAATAATGTATAACCTATGACGTATAACGTATAACGTATAACATATAACGTATATCGTATAACGTATAACGTATAACGTATTACGTATAACGTATAACGTACAACGTATAACGTATAACGTATAACGTATCACGAATAACGTAAAACGTATAACGTATAACGTATAACGAATAACGTATAACGTATAACGTATAACGTATAACGTATAACGTATAACGTATAACGTATAACGTATAACGTATAACGTATAACGTATAACGTATAACGTATAACGTATAACGTATAACGTATAACGTATAACGAATAACGTAAAACTTATAACGCATAACGTATATCGTATACCGTATAACGTATAACGTATAACGTATAACGTATAACGTATAACGCATAACGAATAACGTATAATGTATAACCTATGACATATAACGTATAACGTATAACGTATAACGTATAACGTATAACGAATAACGTAAAACGTATAACGCATAACGTATAACGTATAACGTATAACGTATAACGTATAACTTATAACGTATAACGTATAACGTATAACGTATAACGCATAACGTATAACGTATAACGTATAACGTATAACGTATAACGTATAACGTATAACGTATAACGTATAACGTATAACGTATAACGTATAACGTATAACGTATAACGTATAACGTATAACGTATAACGTATAACGTATAACGTATAAAGAATAACGTATAACGTATACCGTATAACGTATAACGTATAACGTATAACGTATAACGTATAACGTATCACGAATAACGTAAAACGTATAACGCATAACGTATAACGTATAACGTGTAACGAAGAACGT
Organism: Ptiloglossa arizonensis; assembly: GCF_051014685.1. NCBI lineage: Eukaryota > Metazoa > Arthropoda > Insecta > Hymenoptera > Colletidae > Ptiloglossa > Ptiloglossa arizonensis. Next base: position 16,326 of record NW_027480021.1, on the reverse strand, counting down.
ATAAGGAATAACGTAAAGCGTATTACGTATTACATATTTCGTATAACGTATAACGTGTATCGTATAACTTGTAACGAAAAACGTATAACGAATAACGTAAAACGTATGACGCTTTACATATTACGTATAACGTATAACGTATAACGTATAACGTATAACGTATAACGAATAACGTAAAACGTATAACGCATAACGTATAACGTATAACGTGTAACGAAGAACGTATAACGAATAACGTATAACGCATAACGAATAACGTATAACCTATAACCTATGACGTATAACGTATAACGTATAACATATAACGTATATCGTATAACGTATAACGTATAACGTATAAAGAATAACGTATAACGTATACCGTATAACGTATAACGTATAACGTATAACGTATAACGTATAACGTATAACGAATAACGTAAAACGTATAACGCATAACGTATAACGTATAACGTATAACGTATAACGTAAAACGCATAACGTATAACGTATATCGTATAACGTATAACGTAAAACGTATAACGTATAACGTATAACGTATAACGTATAACGTATAACGTATAACGTATATCGTATAACGTATAACGTATAACGTATTACGTATAACGTATAACGTACAACGTATAACGTATAACGTATAACGTATCACGAATAACGTAAAACGTATAACGTATAACGTATAACGTATAACGTATAACGTATAGCGTATAACGTGTAACGAAGAACGTATAACGAATAACGTATAACGTATATCGTATAACGTATAACGTATAACGTATAACGTCTAACGTATAACTTATAACGTATAACGTATAACGTATAACGAGTAACGTAAAACGTATGACGCATTACATATTACGTATAACGTATAACGTATAACGTATAACGTATAACGTATAACGTATAACGTATAACGAATAACGTAAAACGTATAACGTATACCGTATAACGTATAACGTATAACGTATAACGTATAACGTATAACGTATAACGTATAACGTATAACGTATAACGTATAACGTATAACGTATAACGTATACCGTATAACGTATAACGTATAACGTATAACGTATAACGTATAACGTATAACGTGTAACGAATAACGCAAAACGTATAACGCATAACGTATAACGTATAACGTGTAACGAAGAACGTATAACGAATAACGTATAACGTATATCGTATAACGTATAACGTATAACGTATAACGTATAACGTATAACGTATAACGTATAACGTATAACGTATAACGTATAACGTATAACGTATAACGAATAACGTAAAACGTATGACGCATTACATATTACGTATAACGTATAACGTATAACGTATAACGTATAACGTATAACGTATAACGAATAACGTATAACTTATAACGTATAACGTATACCGTATAACGTATAACGTATAACGTATAACGTATAACGTATAACGTATATCGTATAACGTATAACGTATGACGTATAAAGAATAACGTATAACGTATAACGTATAACGTATAACGTATAACGTATACCGTATAACGTATAACGTATAACGTATAACGTATAACGTATAACGTCTAACGTATAACTTATAACGTATAACGTATAACGTATAACGAATAACGTAAAACGTATGACGCATTACATATTACGTATAACGTATAACGTATAACGAATAACGTATAACTTATAACGTATAACGTATACCGTATAACGTATAACGTATAACGTATAACGTATAACGTATATCGTAAAACGTATAACGTATGACGTATAAAGAATAACGTATAACGTATAACGAATAACGTATAACTTATAACGTATAACGTATACCGTATAACGTATAACGAATAACGTAAAACGTATAACGTATACCGTATAACGTATAACGTATAACGTATAACGTATAACGTATAACGTATAACGTATAACGTATAACGTATAACGTATAACGTATAACGTATAACGTATAACGTATAACGTATAACGTATAACGTATAACGTATAACGTATAACGTAGAACGTAGAACGTATAACGTATAACGTATAACGTATAACGTATAACGTATAACGTACAACGTATACCGTATCACGTATAATGTATTACGAATAACGTGTTACGTATAACGTATAACGTATAACGTATAACGTATAACGTATAACGTATAACGTATAACGTATAACGTATAACGTATAACGTATAACGTATAACGTATAACATATAACGTATAACGTACAACGTATAACGTATAACGTATAACGTATAACGTATAACGTATAACGTATAACGTATAACGTATAACGTATAACGTACAACGTATAACGTATAACGTATAACGTATAACGTATAACGTAAAACGTATAACGTATACCGTATAACGTATAAAGTATAACGTATAACGTATAACGTATAACGTATAACGTATAACGTATAACGTATTACGTATAACGTATAACGTATAACGTATAACGTATAACGAATAACGTATAACGTAAAACGTATAATGTATAACGTATAACGTATAACCTATGACGTATAACGTATAACGTATAACGTATAAAGTATAACGTATAACGTATAACGTATAACGTATAACGTATAACGAATAACGTAAAACGTATAACGTATACCGTATAACGTATAACGTATAACGTATAACGTAGAACGTAGAACGTATAACGTATAACGTATAACGTATAACGTATAACGTATAACGTACAACGTATACCGTATCACGTATAATGTATTACGAATAACGTGTTACGTATAACGTATAACGTATAACGTATAACGTATAACGTATAACATATAACGTATAAGGTATAACGTATATTGTATAACGTATAACGAATAACGTAAAACGTATTACGTATTACATATTTCGTATAACGTATGACGTGTATCGTATAACGTATGACGTACAACTTATAACGTATAACGTATAACGTATAACTTGTAACGAAAAAAGTATAAAGAATAACGTAAAACGTATGACGCATTACATATTACGTATAACGTATAACGTATAACGTATAACCTATGACGTATAACGTCTAACTTATAACGTATAACGTATAACGTATAACGTATAACGTATAACGTATAACGTATAACGTATAGAGTATAACGTATAACGTATAACGTATAACGTATAACGTATAACGTATAACGTATAACGTATAACTTATAACGTATAACGTATACCGTATAACGTATAACGTATAACGTATAACGTATAACGTATATCGTAAAACGTATAACGTATGACGTATAAAGAATAACGTATAACGTATAACGTATAACGTATAACGTATAACGTATACCGTATAACGTATAACGTATAACGTATAACGTATAACGTATAACGTATAACGTATATCGTAAAACGTATAACGTCTGACGTATAAAGAATAACGCATAACGTATAACGTATAAAGAATAACGTATAACGTATAACGTATAACGTATAACCTATGACGTATAACGTCTAACTTATAACGTATAACGTATAACGTATAACGTATAACGTATAACGTATAACGTATAACTTATAACGTATAACGTATACCGTATAACGTATAACGTATAACGTATAACGTATAACGTATATCGTAAAACGTATAACGTATGACGTATAAAGAATAACGTATAACGTATAACGTATAACGTATAACGTACAACGTATAACGTATAACGCATAACGAATAACGTATAACGTATAACCTATGACGTATAACGTATAACGTATAACATATCACGTATATCGTATAACGAATAACGTATAACGTATAACGTATAACGTATAACGAATAACGTAAAACTTATAACGCATAACGTATATCGTATACCGTATTACGTATAACGTATAACGTATAACGTATAACGTATAACGTATAACGTATAACGTATAACGTATAACGTATAACGTATAACGTATAACGTATAACGTATAACGTATAACGTATAACGTATAACGAATAACGTAAAACTTATAACGCATAACGTATATCGTATACCGTATAACGTATAACTTATAACGTATAACGTATACCGTATAACGTATAACGTATAACGTATAACGTATAACGTATATCGTAAAACGTATAACGTATGACGTATAAAGAATAACGTATAACGTATAACGTATAACGTATAACGTATAACGTATACCGTATAACGTATAACGTATAACGTATAACGTATAACGTATAACGTATAACGTATAACGTATATCGTAAAACGTATAACGTCTGACGTATAAAGAATAACGCATAACGTATAACGTATAAAGAATAACGTATAACGTATAACGTATAACGTATAACCTATGACGTATAACGTCTAACTTATAACGTATAACGTATAACGTATAACGTATAACGTATAACGTATAACGTATAACTTATAACGTATAACGTATACCGTATAACGTATAACGTATAACGTATAACGTATAACGTATATCGTAAAACGTATAACGTATGACGTATAAAGAATAACGTATAACGTATAACGTATAACGTATAACGTACAACGTATAACGTATAACGCATAACGAATAACGTATAACGTATAACCTATGACGTATAACGTATAACGTATAACATATCACGTATATCGTATAACGAATAACGTATAACGTATAACGTATAACGTATAACGAATAACGTAAAACTTATAACGCATAACGTATATCGTATACCGTATTACGTATAACGTATAACGTATAACGTATAACGTATAACGTATAACGTATAACGTATAACGTATAACGTATAACGTATAACGTATAACGTATAACGTATAACGTATAACGTATAACGTATAACGAATAACGTAAAACTTATAACGCATAACGTATATCGTATACCGTATAACGTATAACGTATAACGTATAACGTATAACGTATAACGCATAACGAATAACGTATAATGTATAACCTATGACATATAACGTATAACGTATAACGTATAACGTATAACGTATAACGAATAACGTAAAACGTATAACGCATAACGTATAACGTATAACGTATAACGTATAACGTATAACGTATGACGTATAACGTATAACGTATAACGCATAACGTATAACGTATAACGTATAACGTATAACGTATAACGTATAACGTATAACGTATAACGTATAACGTATAACGTATAACGTATAACGTATAACGTATAACGTATAACGTATAACGTATAACGTATAACGTATAAAGAATAACGTATAACGTATACCGTATAACGTATAACGTATATCGTATAACGTATAACGTATAACGTATCACGAATAACGTAAAACGTATAACGCATAACGTATAACGTATAACGTGTAACGAAGAACGTATAACGAATAACGTAAAGCGTATTACGTATTACATATTTCGTATAACGTATAACGTGTATCGTATAACTTGTAACGAAAAACGTATAACGAATAACGTAAAACGTATGACGCATTACATATTACGTATAACGTATAACGTATAACGTATAACGTATAACGTATAACGAATAACGTAAAACGTATAACGCCTAACGTATAACGTATAACGTGTAACGAAGAACGTATAACGAATAACGTATAACGCATAACGAATAACGTATAACCTATAACCTATGACGTATAACGTATAACGTATAACATATAACGTATATCGTATAACGTATAACGTATAACGTATAAAGAATAACGTATAACGTATACCGTATAACGTATAACGTATAACGTATAACGTATAACGTATAACGTATAACGAATAACGTAAAACGTATAACGCATAACGTATAACGTATAACGTATAACGTATAACTTAAAACGCATAACGTATAACGTATATCGTATAACGTATAACGTAAAACGTATAACGTATAACGTATAACGTATAACGTATAACGTATAACGTATAACGTATAACGTATAACGTATAACGAATAACGTAAAACGTATAACGCATAACGTATATCGTATACCGTATAACGTATAACGTATAACGTATAACGTATAGCGTATAACGCATAACGAATAACGTATAACCTATAACCTATGACGTATAACGTATAACGTATAACATATAACGTATATCGTATAACGTATAACGTATAACGTATTACGTATAACGTATAACGTACAACGTATAACGTATAACGTATAACGTATCACGAATAACGTAAAACGTATAACGTATAACGTATAACGTATAACGTATAACGTATAACGTATAACGTATAACGTGTAACGAAGAACGTATAACGAATAACGTATAACGTATATCGTCTAACGTATAACGTATAACGTATAACGTCTAACGTATAACTTATAACGTATAACGTATAACGTATATCGAATAACGTAAAACGTATGACGCATTACATATTACGTATAACGTATAACGTATAACGTATAACGTATAACGTATAACGTATAACGTATAACGAATAACGTAAAACGTATAACGTATACCGTATAACGTATAACGTATAACGTATAACGTATAACGTATAACGTATAACGTATAACGATTAACGTATAACGTATAACGTATAACGTATACAGTATAACGTATAACGTATAACGTATAACGTATAACGTATAACGTATAACGTATAACGTGTAACGAAGAACGTATAACGAATAACGTATAACGTATATCGTATAACGTATAACGTATAACGTATAACGTCTAACGTATAACTTATAACGTATAACGTATAACGTATATCGAATAACGTAAAACGTATGACGCATTACATATTACGTATCACGAATAACGTAAAACGTATAACGTATAACGTATAACGTATAACGAATAACGTAAAACGTATAACACATAACGTATAACGTATAACGTATAACGTATAACATATAACCTATAACGTATAACGTATAACGTATAACGTATATCGTAAAACGTATAACGTATGACGTATAAAGAATAACGTATAACCTATAACGTATAAAGAATAACGTATAACGTATAACGTATAACGAATAACGTAAAACGTATAACGCATAACGTATAACGTATAACGTGTAACGAAGAACGTATAACGAATAACGTATAACGTATATCGTATAACGTAGAACGTATAACGTATAACGTTTAACGTATAACGTATAACGTATAACGTATAACGTATAACGTATCACGAATAACGTAAAACGTATAACGCATAACGTATAACGTATAACGTGTAACGAAGAACGTATAACGAATAACGTAAAGCGTATTACGTATTACATATTTCGTATAACGTATAACGTGTATCGTATAACTTGTAACGAAAAACGTATAACGAATAACGTAAAACGTATGACGCATTACATATTACGTATAACGTATAACGTATAACGTATAACGGATAACGTATAACGAATAACGTAAAACGTATAACACATAACGTATAACGTAAAACGTGTAACGAAGAACGTATAACGAATAACGTATAACGCATAACGAATAACGTATAACCTATAACCTATGACGTATAACGTATAACGTATAACATATAACGTATATCGTATAACGTATAACGTATAACGTATAAAGAATAACGTATAACGTATACTGTATAACGTATAACGTATAACGTATAACGTATAACGTATAACGTATAACGTAAAACGTATAACGTATAACGTATAACGTATAACGTATAACGTATAACGTATAACGTATAACGTATAACGAATAACGTAAAACGTATAACGCATAACGTATATCGTATACCGTATAACGTATAACGTGTAACGTATAACGTATAACGTATAACGCATAACGAATAACGTATAACCTATAACCTATGACGTATAACGTATAACGTACAACGTATAACGTATAACGTATAACGTATCACGAATAACGTAAAACGTATAACGTATAACGTATAACGTATAACGTATAACGTATAACGTATAACGTATAACGTATAACGTGTAACGAAGAACGTATAACGTATAACGTATAACGTATATCGTATAACGTATAACGTATAACGTATAACGTCTAACGTATAACTTATAACGTATAACGTATAACGTATAACGAATAACGTAAAACGTATGACGCATTACATATTACGTATAACGTATAACGTATAACGTATAATGTATAACGTATAACGAATAACGTAAAACGTATAACGTATACCGTATAACGTATAACGTATAACGTATAACGTATAACGTATAACGTATAACGTATAACGTATAACGTATACCGTATAGCGCATAACGTATATCGTATACCGTATAACGTATAACGTATAACGTATAACGTATAACGTATAACGTATAACGCATAACGAATAACGTATAATGTATAACCTATGACGTATAACGTATAACGTATAACATATAACCTATAACGTATAACGTATAACGTATAACGTATATCGCATAACGTATAACGTATAACGTATAACGTATAACGTATAACGTATAACGTATAACGTATAACGTATAACGTATAACGTATAACGTATACAGTATAACGTATAACGTATAACGTATAACGTATAACGTATAACGTATAACGTATAACGTGTAACGAAGAACGTATAACGAATAACGTATAACGTATATCGTATAACGTATAACGTATAACGTATAACGTCTAACGTATAACTTATAACGTATAACGTATAACGTATATCGAATAACGTAAAACGTATGACGCATTACATATTACGTATCACGAATAACGTAAAACGTATAACGTATAACGTATAACGTATAACGAATAACGTAAAACGTATAACGCATAACGTATAACGTATAACGTATAACGTATAACATATAACCTATAACGTATAACGTATAACGTATAACGTATATCGCATAACGTATAACGTATAACGTATAACGTATAACGTATAACGTATAACGAATAACGTATAACGTATAACGTATAACGTATAACGTATAACGTATAACGTATAACGTATAAAGAATAACGTATAACATATACCGTATAACGTATAACGTATAACGTATAACGTATAACGTATACCGTATCACGAATAACGTAAAACGTATAACGCATAACGTATAACGTATAACGTGTAACGAAGAACGTATAACGAATAACGTAAAGCGTATTACGTATTACATATTTCGTATAACGTATAACGTGTATCGTATAACTTGTAACGAAAAACGTATAACGAATAACGTAAAACGTATGACGCATTACATATTACGTATAACGTATAACGTAAAACGTATAACGTATAACGTATAACGAATAACGTAAAACGTATAACGCATAACGTATAACGTATAAGGTGTAACGAAGAACGTATAACGAATAACGTATAACGCATATCGTATAACGTAGAACGTATAACGTATAACGTATATCGTAAAACGTATAACGTATAACGTATAACGTATAACGTTTAACGTACAACGTATAACGTATAACGTATAACGTATACCGTATAACGTATAACGTATAACGTATAACGTATAACGTATATCGTAAAACGTATAACGTATGACGTATAAAGAATAACGTATAACGTATAACGTATAAAGAATAACGTATAACGTATAACGTATAACGAATAACGTAAAACGTATAACGCATAACGTATAACGTATAACGTGTAACGAAGAACGTATAACGAATAACGTATAACGTATATCGTATAACGTAGAACGTATAACGTATAACGTATAACGTATAACGTATAACGTATAACGTATAACGTATAACGTATAACGTATCACGAATAACGTAAAACGTATAACGTAAAACGTGTAACGAAGAACGTATAACGAATAACGTATAACGCATAACGAATAACGTATAACCTATAACCTATGACGTATAACGTATAACGTATAACATATAACGTATATCGTATAACGTATAACGTATAACGTATAAAGAATAACGTATAACGTATACTGTATAACGTATAACGTATAACGTATAACGTATAACGTATAACGTATAACGTAAAACGTATAACGTATAACGTATAACGTATAACGTATAACGTATAACGTATAACGTATAACGTATAACGAATAACGTAAAACGTATAAAACATAACGTATATCGTATACCGTATAACGTATAACGTGTAACGTATAACGTATAACGTATAACGCATAACGAATAACGTATAACCTATAACCTATGACGTATAACGTATAACGTACAACGTATAACGTATAACGTTTAACGTATCACGAATAACGTAAAACGTATAACGTATAACGTATAACGTATAACGTATAACGTATAACGTATAACGTGTAACGAAGAACGTATAACGTATAACGTATAACGTATATCGTATAACGTATAACGTATAACGTATAACGTATAACGTCTAACGTATAACTTATAACGTATAACGTATAACGTATAACGAATAACGTAAAACGTATGACGCATTACATATTACGTATAACGTATAACGTATAACGTATAATGTATAACGTATAACGAATAACGTAAAACGTATAACGTATACCGTATAACGTATAACGTATAACGTATAACGTATAACGTATAACGTATAACGTATAACGTATAACGTATACCGTATAGCGCATAACGTATATCGTATACCGTATAACGTATAACGTATAACGTATAACGTATAACGTATAACGCATAACGAATAACGTATAATGTATAACCTATGACGTATAACGTATAACGTATAACGTATAACGTATAACGTATAACGTATAACGAATAACGTATAACGTATAACGTATAACGTATAACGTATAACGTATAACGTATAACGTATAACGTATAACGTATAACGTATAACGTATAACGTATAACGTATAACGTATAACGTATAACGAATAACGTAAAACTTAAAACGCATAACGTATATCGTATACCGTATAACGTATAACGTATAACGTATAACGTATAACGTATAACGTATAACGTATAACGTATAACGTATAACGTATAACGCATAACGAATAACGTATAACGTATAACCCATGACATATAACGTATAACGTATAACGTATAACGTATAACGTATAACGTATAACGTATAACGTATAGCGAATAACGTAAAACGTATAACGCATAACGTATAACGTATAACGTATAACGTATAACGTATAAAGAATAACGTATGACGTATACCGTATAACGTATAACGTATAACGTATAACGTATAACGTATAACGTATAACGTATCACGAATAACGTAAAACGTATAACGCATAACGTATAACGTATAACGTGTAACGAAGAACGTATAACGAATAACGTAAAGCGTATTACGTATTACATATTTCGTATAACGTATAACGTGTATCGTATAACTTGTAACGAAAAACGTATAACGAATAACGTAAAACGTATGACGCATTACATATTACGTATAACGTATAACGTATAACGTATAACGTATTACGTATAACGAATAACGTAAAACGTATAACGCATAACGTATAACGTATAACGTGTAACGAAGAACGTATAACGAATAACGTATAACGTATATCGTATAACGTATAACGTATAACGTATAACGTCTAACGTATAACTTATAACGTATAACGTATAACGTATAACGTATAACGTATAACGTATAACGTATAACGTAGAACGTAGAACGTATAACGTATAACGTATATCGTAAAACGTATAACGTATAACGTATAACGTATAACGTAAAACGTATAACCTATAACGTATAACGTATAAAGTATAACGTATAACGTATAACGTATAACGTAAAACGTATAACGTGTAACGTATAACGTATAACCTATGACGTATAACGTAGAACGTATAACGTATAACGTATAAAGAATAACGTATAACGTATAACGTATAACGAATAACGTAAAACGTATAACGCATAACGTATAACGTATAAGGTGTAACGAAGAACGTATAACGAATAACGTATAACGTATATCGTATAACGTAGAACGTATATCGTATAACGTATATCGTAAAACGTATAACGTATAACGTATAACGTATAACGTATAACGTATAACGTATAACGTATAACGTATAACGTATACCGTATAACGTATAACGTATAACGTATAACGTATAACGTATATCGTAAAACGTATAACGTATGACGTATGAAGAATGACGTATAACGTAAAACGTATAAAGAATAACGTATAACGTATAACGTATAACGAATAACGTAAAACGTATAACGCATAACGTATAACCTATAACGTATAACGTATAGCGTATAACGTATAACGTATAACGTATAACGTATGACGTATAACGTATAACGTATAACGTATAACGTATAACGTATACCGTATGACGTATAACGTATGACGTAAAACGTATAACGTGTAACGTATAACGTATAACGTAAAACGTATAACGTGTAACGTATAACGTATAACCTATGACGTATAACGTATAACGTATAACGTATAACGTATAACGTATAACGTATAACGTATAACGTATAACCTATAACGTATAACGTGTAACGAAGGACGTAAAACGTATGACGCATTACATATCACGTATAACGTATAACGTATAACGTATAACGTATAACGTATAACGAATAACGTAAAGCATATAACGTATACCGTATAACGTATAACGTATAACGTATAACGTATAACGTATAACGTATACCGTATAACGTATAACGTATAACGTATAACGTATGACGTATAACGTATAACGTATAGCGTATAACGTATTACGTATAACGTATAACGTATAACGCATAACGAATAACGTATAATGTATAACCTATGACGTATAACGTATAACGTATAACATATAACCTATAACGTATAACGTATAACGTATAACGTATATCGCATAACGTATAACGTATAACGTATAACGTATAACGTATAACGTATAACGTATAACGTATAACGTATAACGTATAACGTATAACGTATACAGTATAACGTATAACGTATAACGTATAACGTATAACGTATAACGTATAACGTATAACGTGTAACGAAGAACGTATAACGAATAACGTATAACGTATATCGTATAACGTATAACGTATAACGTATAACGTCTAACGTATAACTTATAACGTATAACGTATAACGTATATCGAATAACGTAAAACGTATGACGCATTACATATTACGTATCACGAATAACGTAAAACGTATAACGTATAACGTATAACGTATAACGAATAACGTAAAACGTATAACGCATAACGTATAACGTATAACGTATAACGTATAACATATAACCTATAACGTATAACGTATAACGTATAACGTATATCGCATAACGTATAACGTATAACGTATAACGTATAACGTATAACGTATAACGAATAACGTATAACGTATAACGTATAACGTATAACGTATAACGTATAACGTATAACGTATAAAGAATAACGTATAACATATACCGTATAACGTATAACGTATAACGTATAACGTATAACGTATACCGTATCACGAATAACGTAAAACGTATAACGCATAACGTATAACGTATAACGTGTAACGAAGAACGTATAACGAATAACGTAAAGCGTATTACGTATTACATATTTCGTATAACGTATAACGTGTATCGTATAACTTGTAACGAAAAACGTATAACGAATAACGTAAAACGTATGACGCATTACATATTACGTATAACGTATAACGTAAAACGTATAACGTATAACGTATAACGAATAACGTAAAACGTATAACGCATAACGTATAACGTATAAGGTGTAACGAAGAACGTATAACGAATAACGTATAACGCATATCGTATAACGTAGAACGTATAACGTATAACGTATATCGTAAAACGTATAACGTATAACGTATAACGTATAACGTTTAACGTACAACGTATAACGTATAACGTATAACGTATACCGTATAACGTATAACGTATAACGTATAACGTATAACGTATATCGTAAAACGTATAACGTATGACGTATAAAGAATAACGTATAACGTATAACGTATAAAGAATAACGTATAACGTATAACGTATAACGAATAACGTAAAACGTATAACGCATAACGTATAACGTATAACGTGTAACGAAGAACGTATAACGAATAACGTATAACGTATATCGTATAACGTAGAACGTATAACGTATAACGTATAACGTATAACGTATAACGTATAACGTATAACGTATAACGTATAACGTATCACGAATAACGTAAAACGTATAACGCATAACGTATAACGTATAACGTGTAACGAAGAACGTATAACGAATAACGTAAAGCGTATTACGTATTACATATTTCGTATAACGTATAACGTGTATCGTATAACTTGTAACGAAAAACGTATAACGAATAACGTAAAACGTATGACGCATTACATATTACGTATAACATATAACGTATAACGTATAACGGATAACGTATAACGAATAACGTAAAACGTATAACGCATACGTATAACGTAAAACGTGTAACGAAGAACGTATAACGAATAACGTATAACGCATAACGAATAACGTATAACCTATAACCTATGACGTATAACGTATAACGTATAACATATAACGTATATCGTATAACGTATAACGTATAACGTATAAAGAATAACGTATAACGTATACTGTATAACGTATAACGTATAACGTATAACGTATAACGTATAACGTATAACGTAAAACGTATAACGTATAACGTATAACGTATAACGTATAACGTATAACGTATAACGTATAACGTATAACGAATAACGTAAAACGTATAAAACATAACGTATATCGGTATACCGTATAACGTATAACGTGTAACGATATAACGTATAACGTATAACGCATAACGAATAACGTATAACCTATAACCTATGACGTATAACGTATAACGTACAACGTATAACGTATAACGTTTAACGTATCACGAATAACGTAAACGGTAAACGTATAACGTATAACGTATAACGTATAACGTATAACGTATAACGTATAACGTGTAACGAAGAACGTATAACGTATAACGTATAACGTATATCGTATAACGTATAACGTATAACGTATAACGTATAACGTCTAACGTATAACTTATAACGTATAACGTATAACGTATAACGAATAACGTAAAACGTATGACGCGCATTACATATTACGTATAACGTGTATCGTATAACTTTGTAACGAAAAACGTATAACGAATAACGTAAACGTATGACGCATTACATATTACGTATAACATATAACGTATAACGTATAACGGATAACGTATAACGAATAACGTAAAACGTATAACGCATACGTATAACGTAAAACGTGTAACGAAGAACGTATAACGAATAACGTATAACGCATAACGAATAACGTATAACCTATAACCTATGACGTATAACGTATAACGTATAACATATAACGTATATCGTATAACGTATAACGTATAACGTATAAAGAATAACGTATAACGTATACTGTATAACGTATAACGTATAACGTATAACGTATAACGTATAACGTATAACGTAAAACGTATAACGTATAACGTATAACGTATACGTATAACGTATAACGTATAACGTATAACGTATAACGAATAACGTAAAACGTATAAAACATAACGTATATCGTATACCGTATAACGTTATAACGTGTAACGTATAACGTATAACGTATAACGCATAACGAATAACGTATAACCTATAACCTATGACGTATAACGTATAACGTACAACGTATAACGTATAACGTTTAACGTATCACGAATAACGTAAAACGTATAACGTATAACGTATAACGTATAACGTATAACGTATAACGTATAACGTGTAACGAAGACGATAACGTATAACGTATAACGTATATCGTATACGTATAACGTATAACGTATAACGTATAACGTCTAACGTATAACTTATAACGTATAACGTATAACGTATAACGAATAACGTAAAACGTATGACGCATTACATATTACGTATAACGTATAACGTATAACGTATAATGTATAACGTATAACGAATAACGTAAAACGTATAACGTATACGTATAACGTATAACGTATAACGTATAACGTATAACGTATAACGTATAACGTATAACGTATAACGTATACCGTATAGCGCATAACGTATCATCGTATACCGTATAACGTATAACGTATAACGTATAACGTATAAACGTATAACGCATAACGAATAACGTATAATGTATAACCTATGACGTATAACGTATAACGTATAACGTATAACGTATAACGTATACGTATAACGAATAACGTATAACGTATAACGTATAACGTATAACGTATAACGTATAACGTATAACGTATAACGTATAACGTATAACGGTATAACGTATAACGTATAACGTATAACGATAACGTATAACGAATAACGTAAAACTTAAAACGCATAA
>NW_027480020.1:0-45500 GCF_051014685.1 Ptiloglossa arizonensis | reverse complement strand
TCGTATAACGTATACGTATAACGAATAACGTAAAACGTATACGCATAACATATATCGATACCGTATAACGTATACGTATGTCGTATAACGTATATCGCATAAGATAACGTATAACGTATAACCTATGACGTATAACGTATAACGTTTAACGTATATCGTATAACGTATAACGTATAACGGATAACGTATCACGTATGACGTATAACGTACAACGATAACGTATAACGTATAACGTATAACGTATAACGTATAACGTATAACGTATAAACGTATAACGTATAACGTATAACGTAAACGTATACCGTATGACGTATAACGGTATGACGTATCACGATAACGTAAAAACGTATAACGCATAACGTATAACGTATAACGTGTAACGAAGAACGTATAACGAATACGTAAAACGTATAACGCTTACATGTAACGTTACTAACGTTTAACGTATAACGATTAACGTATAACGTTAACGTATAACGTATAACGTATAACGTATAACGCTATAACTATGACGTATAACGTATAAACTAGTATAACGTGATAAAGAATAACGTATAACGTTAACCTATAACGTGATAATGTGTAACGAAGAACGTATAACGATAACGTAAACGTATAACGCATAACATGTACGTATATCGATATCACGTATAACGTATAACGTATAACGTATAACGTATAACGTATAACGTATAACGTATAACGTATAACGTATAACGTATAACGTAGAACGAGAACGTATACCGTATAAACGTATATCGGGTATAACTAATAACGTATAACGTATACGTATAACGTAGAACGATAACGTATAACGTATAACGTATAACGTATAACGTATAACGTATAACGTATAACGTACGTAACGTATAACGTATAACGTATAACGTATAACGTATAACGTATAACCGTATAACGTATCCGTGATAATCGTATAACGTATAACTTAATAACGTATATCGTAAAACGTCTAAGCTATGACGTATAAAGGAATAACGTATAACGTATAACGTATAAAGATAACGTATAACGTTAACGTATATACGAATACGTAAAACGTATGACGCAATTACATATTACGTATAACGTGAGAACGTATACGTATAACGTAATATCGATAATATGTATAACGTATAACGTATACGGTATAACGTATAACGTTATATCGAATAACGTAAAACGTATAGAGCGCATAACGTATAACGTATAAGTGTCACGAAGAACGTCTAACGAATAACGTATAACGTATATCGTATAACGTAGAACGTATAACGATAACGTAAACGGTATAACGTATATTGTAGAACGTATAACGTATAACGTATATCGTAAACCGTATTACGTATAACGTATAACTAGTAACGTATAACGTATAACGTCTAAACGTTAACGTATACGTCTAACGGTATAACGTATACCGAGAACGTATAACGTATAACGTATAACGTATAAGGTATAACGTTAACGTATAACGTATAACGTATAACGTATAACGTATAACCTATGAAGTATTACGTATAACGTATGACGTATATCGTATAACGTATAACGTATTAACTGTGATAACGTATAACGCATAACATGTAACGTATACGTATCACGTATAACGTATAACGTATAATACGTAAAACGTATAACGCATAACGTATATCCGTATACCGTAATAAGACTAAACGAATATCGTATAACGTATAACGCATAAAGAATAACAGTATATCGGATAACCTTGACGATAACGTATAACGTATGACGAATATCGTATACGTATAACCGTACACGTATAACGTATACGTATGACGTGTAACGTATAACGTATAACGTATAACGTATAACGTATAAACGTATAACGTATAACGTATAACGTATAACGTATAACGTATAACGTATAACGTATAACTCTATAACGTATACCCTATGACTTATAACGTATGACGTAATATCGTATAACGTATCACGATACCGTAAAACGAATACCGCATAACGTATAACGTATACGTGTGTCGAAGAACGTATAACGAATAACGTAAAACGTAAAACGCATAATCATGTACGTATAACGTATAACGTATAACGTAAACGATAACGAAAAAACGTATAACCGCATAACGTATATCGTATACCGTATATCGGTAAAACGTATACGTATAACGTATAACGCATAAGAAAACGTATAACGTATAACCTATGACGTATAACGTATAACGTATAACGTATAACGTATATCGATAACGTAAACGTATATCGTAAACGTAAACGTATAACGTATGACGTATAACGTATAACGTATAACGTATAACGTATAACGGTTAACGTATAACGTAAAACGTATAACGTATATCGTATCCCGTATAACGTATTATAACGTATAACGATAAGGTACACACGAATAAAGTATAACGTATACGTATAACGTATAACCTATAACGTATAACGTATAACGTATAACCTATAACGTATAACGTATAACGTATAACGGAATAACGCAAAACCCGTTTTAAAAGAATAAAACGCCCCATTATAACGTATAACTATGACGTATAACGTATACGAATAACGTATAACGATATAACGTATAACGATAACGATAACGTAAAACGTATGACGTTAACGTAGACGTATAACCTATGACGTATAACGATATAACCCGTATAACGTATAACGTATAACGTATAACGTATTACGTATAACGTATTACGTATAACGGAATAGACTTATAACGCAAAACGTATAACGATAACGTATATCGTATAACCTATGACGTATAACGTATAACGAATAACGTATAACGTATAACGTATAACGAAATAACGTATAACGTAAAACGTATGACGATACCGTATAACGTATAACCTATGACGTATAACGTATAACGTATAACCTATGACGTATAACGTATAACGTATAAGATAGACGTAATACGTATACACGTATTAACTATGACGTTAACGTATAACGTATAACGTATAAGTAGAACGTAGGAACGCAGAACTATAACGTATACGGATAACGTATAACGTATAACGTAATAACGGTAATAACGTATAACGTGTAACGTATAAGCTATAAGTATAACGTAGAACGTATAACGTATAACGTATAACGTATAACGTATAACGTATAACGTACAACGTATATCGTAAAACGTATAACACGTATGAATTATAAAGAATAACGTATACGTATACGTATAAAGAATAACGTATACGTATAACGTATAACGAATAACGTAAAAACGATGACGCTATTACATATTACGTATAACGTAGACCGTATAACGTATACGTATATCGTAAAATGTATAACGTATAACGATAAGCTATAACGTACTAACGTTTAACGAATACGTAAAACGTATAACGCATAACGTATACGTATAACGGTAACGAGAACGTATAACGAATAACGTATAACGTATATCGTATAACGTAGACGTATAACGTATAACGTATAACGTATAACGTCATAAGTATATTGTAGAACGTATAACGTTAACGTATATCGTAAAACGTTTAACGTATAACGTATTAACGTATAACGTATACGTATAACGTATAACGTATAACGTATAACGTATAACGTATACCGTTTAACGTATAACGTATAACGTAATAACGTATAAACGTATAACGTATAACGTATAACGTATAACGTATAACGTATAAGGTATAACGTATAACGTATAACGTATACGTATAAACGATAACGTATAACGTATAACGTATAACGATAACGTATAACGTATAACGTATAACGTACAACGTATATCGTAAAACGTATAACGATGACGTATAAGAATTACGTATAACGTAAACGTAATAAAGAATAACGTATAACGTATAACGTATAACGAATAACGGTAAAACGTATGAGCATTACAGATTACGTATAACGTAGAACGTATAACGTATAACGTATATCGTAAAATGTATAACGTATAACGTATAACGTATAACGTATAACGATAACGAATAACGGTAAACGTATAACGCATAACGTATAACGTATAACGGTAACGAGAACGTATAACGATAAGTAACGATAACGTATATCGTATAACGTAGAACGTATAACGTATAACGTATAACGTATAAGTATATTGTAGAACGTAATAACGTATAACGTATATCGTAAACGTATAACGAATAACGTATAACGTATAGCGTAATAACGTATAACGTATACGTATAACTATAACGTATAACGTATAACGTATACCGTAATAACGTATAACGTATATACGTATAACGTATAATGTATAACGTATAACGTATAACGATAACGTATAACGTAAACGTATAACCTATGACGTATAACGTAAAACGTATGACGTATATCGTATAACGTATAACGTATAACGTATAAGCTATAACGCATAACATGTGTAACGTATAACGTATCACGTATAACGTATAACGATTAACGTAAAACGTATAACGCATAACGTAATATCGTAACCGTATAATCGTATACGATATCGTATAAACGTATACGCATAAAGAATAACGTAATAACGTATAACCTATGACGTATAACGTATACGTATGACGTATATCGTATAAACGTAAACGTACAACGTATAACGTAAACGTATGACGTGTAACGTATAACGTATAACGTATAACGTATAACGTATAACGTATAACGTATAACGTATTATCGTATACGTATAACGTCTAACGTATAACGTAATAACCGCCTAATAACGTATAACCTATGACGTATAACGTATGACGTTAACGTATACCGTATCACGAATAACGTAAAACGAATAACGCATAACGTATAACGTATAACGTGTGTCCGAAGAACGTTATAACGAATACGTAAAACGTAAACGCATAACATGTAACGTATAACGTATAACGTTTAACGTATAACGTATAACGTAATACGTTAACGCATAACGTATATCGTAATACCGTATATCGTATAACGTATTCGTATAACGTTAACGCATAAAGAAATAACGTATAACGTTAACCTATGACGTATAACGTATAACGTATAACGTATAACGTATATCGATAACGTAAAACGTATAACGTATAACGTATAACGTATAACGTATGGACGTATAACGTATAACGTATAACGTATAAACGTATAACGGATAACGTGATAACGTATACTATAACGTATATTCGTATACCGGTATAACGTATAACGTATAACGTATAAGGTACAACGAATAATGTATAACGTATAACGTATAACGTATAACCTATAACGTATAACGTATAACGTATAACTATAACGTATAACGTATAACGTATAACGAATCACGCAAAACGTATAACGCATACGTATAACGTATAACCTATGACGTAAAACGTATAACGAAAAACGTATAACGTTAACGTATAACGAATATCGTATAACGTAAAACGTATGACGGTATAACGTATAAGTAGAACCTATGACGTAAACGTATAACGATAACGTATATCGATAACGTTAACGTATAACGGTATAACGTATAACGTATAACGAATAACGATAACGCAAACGTATAACGCATAACGTAATAACGTATAAACTATGCGTATACGTATAACGAAAAACGTATAACGGTATAACGTATAACGAATTAACGTATAACGTAAAACCGTATGAGTATAACGTATAACGTATAACCTTGACGTATAACGGATAACGTATAACCCTTTGACGTATAACGTATAACGTATAACGTAAACGTAAACGTATAACGCTATAACCTATGACGTATAACGATAACGTATAACGTATCACGTAGAACGTAGAACGCATAACGTATAACGTATAAGGATAACGTATAACCGGATATACGTATAACGTTTAACGGTATAACGTGTAAACGTATAACGTATAACGATAACGTCTAACGTATAACGTATAACGTATAACGGATAACGTATAACGTTAATAACGTACAACGTATATCGTGAAACGATAACGTATGACGTATAAAGGAATAACGTATAACGTATAACGTTTACAGAATTACGTATAACGTATAACGTATAAACGTATAACGTAAAACGTATGACGCATTACAATATTACGTATAACGTAGAACGATAACGTTAACGTATATCGTAAAATGTATAACGATAACGTATATCGTTATCGTATAACGTATAAACGAATAACGTAAAACGTATAACGCATAACGTATAACGTATAACGTGTAACGAAGAACGTAGACGAATATAACGTATAACGTATAAATCGTTTTATACGGTAGAACGTATAACGTATAACGTATAACGTATACGTATAACGTATATTGTAGAGAACGATATAACGTATAAACGTATATCGTAAAACGTATAACGTTAACGTATAACGTATAACGTATAACGTATAACGTATAACGTATAACGTATAACGTATAACGTATACCGTATAACGTATAACGTATAACGTATAACGTATACCGTATAACGTATAACCGTATAACGTATAACGTATAACCGTATAGGTATAAGTATAACGGTATAACGTATACGTATAACGTATAACGTATTACGTATAACGTATAACGTATAACGTATAACGTATAACGTATAACGTATAACGTATAACGTATAACGTATACGTTATAACGTATAACGTATAACGTATTACGTATAACGTTATAACGTATAACGTAAATACGTATAACGCATAACGTATATCGTATACCGTATAACGATATAACGTATATCGTATAACGTATAACCGCATAAAGAATAACGTATAAGTTAACGTATAACGATAACGAATAACGAATAACGTAAAACGTATAACGCATAACATATATCGTATACCGTATACGTATAACGTATGTCGTATAACGTATAACGCATAAAGAATAACGTATAACGTATAACCTATGACGTATAACGTAGACGTTTAACGTATATCGTATAACGTATAACGGATAACGTATAACGTATAACGTATGACGTATAACGTACAACGTATACGTATAACGTATTACGTATAACGTATAACGTATAACGTATAACGTATAACGTATAACGTAACGTATAACGTATAACGTATACCGTATGACGTATAACCGTATGACGTATCACGAATAACCGTAAAACGTATAACGCATAACGTATAACGTATACGTGTAACGAAGAGACGTAAACGAGGAGAATAACGTAAAAACGTATAACGCTTAACATGTAACGTATAACGTAATAACGTATAACGTATAACGGATAACGTAAACGTATAACGTATAACGTATAACGTATAACGTATAACCTATGACGTATAACGTATTACGTATAACGTATAACGTATAAGTATAACTATTAACGTAATAACCTATAACTGTATAATGTGAAACGAAGAACGTATAACGATAACGTAATACGTATACGCATAACATGTAACGTATAACCGTATCACGTATAACTGTATAACGTATAACCGTATAACGTATAACGTATAACGTATAAGCATAACGTATAACGTATAACGGTATAACGTATAACGTATAACGAATAACGTAAAACGTATGACGCATTACATAATTACGTATAACGTAGAACGTATAACGTATACGTATATTGTAAAATCGTAGTAACGTATAACGTATAACGTACTAAAACGTAGAACGTATAACGTATAACGTAAACGTATAACGTATTACGTATAACGTATAACGTAAACGTATAACGGTATAACGTATAACGGTATAAGTATAACGTAATACGTATAACGTATAACGTATAACGTATAACGAATAACGTAAAACGGTATGACGCATACATATACGTATAACGTAGAACGTAATAACGTATAACGATATCGTAAAACGTATAAAACGTATAACGTATAAACGATAACGTATATCGTAAAACGATAACGTATAACGTATAACGTATAACGTATTACCGTAATAACGAATAACGTATAACGTATAACGGTATAACGTATAACGTATAACGTATAACGTATAACGTATACGTATAACGTATACCGTATAACGTATAACGTATAACTTATAACGTATATCTGTAAAAACGGATAACGTATGACGTATAATGAATAACGTATAACGGTATAACGTATAAACTGAATAACGTATAACGTATAACGTATAACGAATAACGTAAAACGTATAGCGTATACGCTAACGTATAACTGGATAACGTGTAACGAAGAACGTATAACGAATAACGTATAAGTTATATCGTATAACGTAGAACGTATAACGTATAACGTATATCCGTAAAACGTATAACGTATAACGTATAAAGTATAACGTATAACGGATAACGTATAGTATAACGTATACCGTTAACGTATAACGTATAACGTACAACGTATAACGTATATCGTATAACGTAATACGTATACCGTAGAACGTAGAACGTATAACTTATAACGTATATCGTAAAACGTATAACGTATGACGTATAAGAAATAACGATAACGGTATAACGTAAAAAGAATAACGTATAACGTATAACGAATAACGTAAAACGTATGACGCATTACATATTACGTATAACGTATAACGTATAACGTATAACGTATAACGTATAACGTATAACGTATAACGAATAACGTAAAACGTATGACGCATTACATATTACGTATAACGTAGAACGTATAACGTATAACGTATATCGTAAAACGTATAACGTATAACGTATAACGTATAACGTATAACGTATAACGTATAACGTATAAAGAATAACGTATAACGTATAACGTATAACGAATAACGTAAAACGTATAACGTGTAACGCATAACGTATAACGTATAACGTATAACGTATAACGTATAACGTGTAACGAGGAACGTATAACGAATAACGTATAACGTATATCGTATAACGTAGAACGTATAACGTATAACGTATAACGTATAACGTATAACGTATAACGTATAACGTATAACGTATAACGTATAACGTATAACGTATAACGTATAACGTATAACGTATAACGTATAACGTATAACGTATAACGTATAACGTATAACGTATAACGTATAACGTTTAACGTATAACGTATAACGTATAACGTATAACGTATAACGTATAACGTATAACGTATAACGAATAACGTAAAACGTATGACGCATTACATATTACGTATAACGTATAACGTATAACGTATATCGTAAAATGTATAACGTATAACGTATAACGTATAACGTGTAACGTATAACGTATAACGTATAACGTATAACGTAAAACGTATAACGTATTACGTATAACGTATAACGTATAACGTATAACGTATAACGTATAAAGTATAACGTATAACGTATAACGTATAACGTATAACGTATAACGTATAACGTATAACGTATAACGTATAACGTATAACGTATAACGTATAACGTATAACGTATAACGTATACCGTATAACGTATAACGTATAACGTATAACGTATAACGTATAACGTATAACGTATAACGTATAACGTATAACGTATAACGTATAACGTATAACGTATAACGTATAACGTATAACGTATAACGTATAACGTATAACGTATAACGTATTACGTATAACGTATAACGTATAACGTATAACGTATAACGTATAACGTATAACGTATAACGTATAACGTATAACGTATAACGTATAACGTATAACGTATAACGTATAACGTATAACGTATAACGTATAACGTAAAACGTATAACGCATAACGTATATCGTATACCGTATAACGTATAACGTATATCGTATAACGTATAACGCATAAAGAATAACGTATAACGTATAACGTATAACGTATAACGTATAACGAATAACGTAAAACGTATAACGCATAACATATATCGTATACCGTATAACGTATAACGTATACCGTATGACGTATAACGTATGACGTATCACGAATAACGTAAAACGTATAACGCATAACGTATAACGTATAACGTGTAACGAAGAACGTATAACGAATAACGTAAAACGTATAACGTATCACGTATAACGTATAACGTATAACGTATAACGTATAACGTATAACGTATAACGTATAACGTATAACGTATAACGTATAACGTATAACGTATAACGTATACCGTATAACGTATAACGTATAACTTATAACGTATATCGTAAAACGTATAACGTATGACGTATAAAGAATAACGTATAACGTATAACGTATAAAGAATAACGTATAACGTATAACGTATAACGAATAACGTAAAACGTATAACGTATAACGCATAACGTATAACGTATAACGTGTAACGAAGAACGTATAACGAATAACGTATAAGTTATATCGTATAACGTAGAACGTATAACGTATAACGTATATCGTAAAACGTATAACGTATAACGTATAACGTATAACGTATAACGTATAACGTATAAGGTATAACGTATACCGTTTAACGTATAACGTATAACGTACAACGTATAACGTATAACGTATAACGTATAACGTATACCGTATAACGTATAACGTATAACTTATAACGTATATCGTAAAACGTATAACGTATGACGTATAAAGAATAACGTATAACGTATAACGTATAAAGAATAACGTATAACGTATAACGAATAACGTAAAACGTATGACGCATTACATATTACGTATAACGTATAACGTATAACGTATAACGTATAACGTATAACGTATAACGTATAACGAATAACGTAAAACGTATGACGCATTACATATTACGTATAACGTAGAACGTATAACGTATAACGTATATCGTAAAACGTATAACGTATAACGTATAACGTATAACGTATAACGTATAACGTATAACGTATAAAGAATAACGTATAACGTATAACGTATAACGAATAACGTAAAACGTATAACGTGTAACGCATAACGTATAACGTATAACGTATAACGTATAACGTATAACGTGTAACGAGGAACGTATAACGAATAACGTATAACGTATATCGTATAACGTAGAACGTATAACGTATAACGTATAACGTATAACGTATAACGTATAACGTATAACGTATAACGTATAACGTATAACGTATAACGTATAACGTATAACGTATAACGTATAACGTATAACGTATAACGTATAACGTATAACGTATAACGTATAACGTTTAACGTATAACGTATAACGTATAACGTATAACGTATAACGTATAACGTATAACGTATAACGAATAACGTAAAACGTATGACGCATTACATATTACGTATAACGTATAACGTATAACGTATATCGTAAAATGTATAACGTATAACGTATAACGTATAACGTATAACGTATAACGTATAACGTATAACGTATAACGTAAAACGTATAACGTATTACGTATAACGTATAACGTATAACGTATAACGTATAACGTATAAAGTATAACGTATAACGTATAACGTATAACGTATAACGTATAACGTATAACGTATAACGTATAACGTATAACGTATAACGTATAACGTATAACGTATAACGAATAACGTAAAACGTATGACGCATTACATATTACGTATAACGTATAACGTATAACGTATATCGTAAAATGTATAACGTATAACGTATAACGTATAACGTATAACGTATAACGTATAACGTATAACGTATAACGTAAAACGTATAACGTATTACGTATAACGTATAACGTATAACGTATAACGTATAACGTATAAAGTATAACGTATAACGTATAACGTATAACGTATAACGTATAACGTATAAGGTATAACGTATACCGTTTAACGTATAACGTATAACGTACAACGTATAACGTATAACGTATAACGTATAACGTATAACGTATACCGTATAACGTATAACGTATAACTTATAACGTATATCGTAAAACGTATAACGTATGACGTATAAAGAATAACGTATAACGTATAACGTATAAAGAATAACGTATAACGTATAACGAATAACGTAAAACGTATGACGCATTACATATTACGTATAACGTATAACGTATAACGTATAACGTATAACGTATAACGTATAACGTATAACGAATAACGTAAAACGTATGACGCATTACATATTACGTATAACGTAGAACGTATAACGTATAACGTATATCGTAAAACGTATAACGTATAACGTATAACGTATAACGTATAACGTATAACGTATAACGTATAACGTATAACGTATAACGTATAACGTATAACGTATAACGTATAACGTATAACGTATAACGTATAACGTAGAACGTATAACGTATAAAGTATAACGTAAAACGTATAACGTATTACGTATAACGTATAACGTATAACGTATAACGTATAACGTATAACGTATAACGTATAACGTATAACGTATAACGTATAACGAATAACGTAAAACGTATGACGCATTACATATTACGTATAACGTATAACGTATAACGTATAACGTATAACGTATAACGTATAACGTAGAACGTATAACGTATAAAGTATAACGTAAAACGTATAACGTATAACGTATAACGTATAACGTATAACGTATAACGTATAACGTATAACGTATAACGTATAACGTATAACGTATAACGTATAACGTATAACGTATAACGTATAACGTATAACGTATAACGTATAACGTAGAACGTATAACGTATAACGTATATCGTAAAATGTATAACGTATAACTATAACGTATAACGTATAACGTATAACGTATAAAGTATAACGTAAAACGTATAACGTATTACGTATAACGTATAACGTATAACGTATAACGTATAACGTATAACGTATAACGTATAACGTATAACGTATAACGTATAACGAATAACGTAAAACGTATGACGCATTACATATTACGTATAACGTATAACGTATAACGTATAACGTATAACGTATAACGTATAACGAATAACGTAAAACGTATGACGCATTACATATTACGTATAACGTAGAACGTATAACGTATAACGTATATCGTAAAACGTATAACGTATAACGTATAACGTATAACGTATAACGTATAACGTATAACGTATAACGTAAAACGTATAACGTATTACGTATAACGTATAACGTATAACGTATAACGTATAACGTATAACGTATAACGTATAACGTATAACGTATAACGTATAACGTATAACGAATAACGTAAAACGTATGACGCATTACATATTACGTATAACGTAGAACGTATAACGTATAACGTATATCGTAAAACGTATAACGTATAACGTATAACGTATAACGTATAACGTATAACGAATAACGTAAAACGTATAACGCATAACGTATAACGTATAACGTGTAACGAAGAACGTATAACGAATAACGTATAACGTATATCGAATAACGTAGAACGTATAACGTATAACGTATAACGTGTAACGAAGAACGTATAACGAATAACGTATAACGTATATCGTATAACGTAGAACGTATAACGTATAACGTACAACGTATAACGTATAACGTATAACGTATACCGTATAACGTATAACGTATAACTTATAACGTATATCGTAAAACGTATAACGTATGACGTATAAAGAATAACGTATAACGTATAACGTATAAAGAATAACGTATAACGTATAACGTATAACGAATAACGTAAAACGTATAACGTGTAACGCATAACGTATAACGTATAACGTATAACGTACAACGTATAACGTGTAACGAAGAACGTATAACGAATAACGTATAACGTATATCGTATAACGTAGAACGTATAACGTATAACGTATAACGTATAACGTATAACGTATAACGTATAACGTATAACGTAAAACGTATAACGTATTACGTATAACGTATAACGTATAACGTATAACGTATAACGTATAACGTATAACGTATAACGTATAACGTATAACGTATAACGTATAACGTATAACGAATAACGTAAAACGTATGACGCATTACATATTACGTATAACGTATAACGTATGTCGTATAAAGAATAACGTATAACGTATAACGTATAAAGAATAACGTATAACGTATAACGTATAACGAATAACGTAAAACGTATAACGTGTAACGCATAACGTATAACGTATAACGTATAACGTACAACGTATAACGTGTAACGAAGAACGTATAACGAATAACGTATAACGTATATCGTATAACGTAGAACGTATAACGTATAACGTATAACGTATAACGTATAACGTATAACGTATAACGTATAACGTAAAACGTATAACGTATTACGTATAACGTATAACGTATAACGTATAACGTATAACGTATAACGTATAACGTATAACGTATAACGTATAACGTATAACGAATAACGTAAAACGTATGACGCATTACATATTACGTATAACGTATAACGTATAACGTATAACGTATAACGTATAACGTATAACGAATAACGTAAAACGTATGACGCATTACATATTACGTATAACGTAGAACGTATAACGTATAACGTATAACGTAGAACGTATAACGTATAACGTATATCGTAAAATGTATAACGTATAACGTATAACGTATAACGTATAACGTATAACGTATAAAGTATAACGTAAAACGTATAACGTATTACGTATAACGTATAACGTATAACGTATAACGTATAACGTATAACGTATAACGTATAACGTATAACGTATAACGTATAACGAATAACGTAAAACGTATGACGCATTACATATTACGTATAACGTATAACGTATAACGTATAACGTATAACGTATAACGTATAACGAATAACGTAAAACGTATGACGCATTACATATTACGTATAACGTAGAACGTATAACGTATAACGTATATCGTAAAACGTATAACGTATAACGTATAACGTATAACGTATAACGTATAACGTATAACGTATAACGTAAAACGTATAACGTATTACGTATAACGTATAACGTATAACGTATAACGTATAACGTATAACGTATAACGTATAACGTATAACGTATAACGTATAACGAATAACGTAAAACGTATGACGCATTACATATTACGTATAACGTAGAACGTATAACGTATAACGTATATCGTAAAACGTATAACGTATAACGTATAACGTATAACGTATAACGTATAACGAATAACGTAAAACGTATAACGCATAACGTATAACGTATAACGTGTAACGAAGAACGTATAACGAATAACGTATAACGTATATCGAATAACGTAGAACGTATAACGTATAACGTATAACGTGTAACGAAGAACGTATAACGAATAACGTATAACGTATATCGTATAACGTAGAACGTATAACGTATAACGTACAACGTATAACGTATAACGTATAACGTATACCGTATAACGTATAACGTATAACTTATAACGTATATCGTAAAACGTATAACGTATGTCGTATAAAGAATAACGTATAACGTATAACGTATAAAGAATAACGTATAACGTATAACGTATAACGAATAACGTAAAACGTATAACGTGTAACGCATAACGTATAACGTATAACGTATAACGTACAACGTATAACGTGTAACGAAGAACGTATAACGAATAACGTATAACGTATATCGTATAACGTAGAACGTATAACGTATAACGTATAACGTATAACGTATAACGTATAACGTATAACGTATAACGTAAAACGTATAACGTATTACGTATAACGTATAACGTATAACGTATAACGTATAACGTATAACGTATAACGTATAACGTATAACGTATAACGTATAACGAATAACGTAAAACGTATGACGCATTACATATTACGTATAACGTATAACGTATAACGTATAACGTATAACGTATAACGTATAACGAATAACGTAAAACGTATGACGCATTACATATTACGTATAACGTAGAACGTATAACGTATAACGTATATCGTAAAACGTATAACGTATAACTTATAACGTATAACGTATAACGTATAACGTATAACGTATAACGTATAACGTATAACGTAAAACGTATAACGTATAACGTATAACGTATAACGTATAACGTATAACGTATAACGTATAACGTATAACGTATAACGTATACCGTATAACGTATAACGTATAACTTATAACGTATATCGTAAAACGTATAACGTATGACGTATAAAGAATAACGTATAACGTATAACGTATAAAGAATAACGTATAACGTATAACGTATAACGAATAACGTAAAACGTATAACGTATAACGCATAACGTATAACGTATAACGTGTAACGAAGAACGTATAACGAATAACGTATAAGGTATATCGTATAACGTAGAACGTATAACGTATAACGTATATCGTAAAACGTATAACGTATAACGTATAACGTATAACGTATAACGTATAACGTATAACGTATAACGTATAACGTATACCGTTTAACGTATAACGTATAACGTACAACGTATAACGTATAACGTATAACGTATAACGTATACCGTATAACGTATAATGTATAACTTTTAACGTATATCGTAAAACGTATAACGTATGACGTATAAAGAATAACGTATAACGTATAACGTATAAAGAATAACGTATAACGTATAACGTATAACGAATAACGTAAAACGTATAACGTGTAACGCATAACGTATAACGTATAACGCATAACGTATAACGTATAACGTGTAACGAAGAACGTATAACGAATAACGTATAACGTATATCGTATAACGTAGAACGTATAACGTATAACGTATAACGTATAACGTATAACGTATAACGTATAACGTATAACGTATAACGTATAACGTATAACGTATAACGTATAACGTATAACGTATAACGTATAACGAATAACGTATAACGTATAACGTGTAACGAAGAACGTATAACGAATAACGTATAAGGTATATCGTATAACGTATAACGTATAACTTATAACGTATAACGTATAACGTATAACGTATAACGTATAACGTATACCGTTTAACGTATAACGTATAACGTACAACGTATAACGTATAACGTATAACGTATAACGTATACCGTATAACGTATAACGTATAACTTATAACGTATATCGTAAAACGTATAACGTATGACGTATAAAGAATAACGTATAACGTATAACGTATAAAGAATAACGTATAACGTATAACGTATAACGTATAACGTAGAACGTATAACGTATAACGTATATCGTAAAATGTATAACGTATAACGTATAACGTATAACGTATAACGTATAACGTATAAAGTATAACGTAAAACGTATAACGTATTACGTATAACGTATAACGTATAACGTATAACGTATAACGTATAACGTATAACGTATAACGTATAACGTATAACGTATAACGTATAACGAATAACGTAAAACGTATGACGCATTACATATTACGTATAACGTATAACGTATAACGTATAACGTATAACGTATAACGTATAACGAATAACGTAAAACGTATGACGCATTACATATTACGTATAACGTAGAACGTATAACGTATAACGTATATCGTAAAACGTATAACGTATAACATATAACGTATAACGTATAACGTATAACGTATAACGTATAACGTATAACGTAAAACGTATAACGTATTACGTATAACGTAGAACGTATAACGTATAACGTATATCGTAAAACGTATAACGTATAACGTATAACGTATAACGTATAACGTATAACGTATAACGTATAACGTAAAACGTATAACGTATTACGTATAACGTATAACGTATAACGTATAACGTATAACGTAAAACGTATAACGTATAACGTATATCGTAAAATGTATAACGTATAACGTATAACGTATAACGTATAACGTATAACGTATAACGTATAAAGTATAACGTATAACGTATAACGTATAACGTGTAACGAAGAACGTATAACGAATAACGTAAAACGTATGACGCATTACATATTACGTATAACGTATAACGTATAACGTATAACGTATAACGTATAACGAATAACGTATAACGTAAAACGTATAACGTATAACGTATAACGTATAACGTATAACGTATAACGAATAACGTATAACGTAAAACGTATAACGTATAACGTATAACGTATAACGTATAACCTATGACGTATAACGTATAACTTATAACGTATATCGTAAAACGTATAACGTATGACGTATAAAGAATAACGTATAACGTATAACGTATAAAGAATAACGTATAACGTATAACGTATAACGAATAACGTAAAACGTATAACGTGTAACGCATAACGTATAACGTATAACGCATAACGTATAACGTATAACGTGTAACGAAGAACGTATAACGTATAACGTATAAAGAATAACGTATAACGTATAACGTATAACGTATAACATATATCGTATAACGTATAACGTATAACGTATAACGTATAACGTATAACGTATAACGTATAACGAATAACGTATAACGTAAAACGTATAACGTATAACGTATAACGTATAACGTATAACCTATGACGTATAACGTATATCGTAAAACGTATAACGTATGACGTATAAAGATTAACGTATAACGTATAACGTATAAAGAATAACGTATAACGTATAACGTATAACGTATAACGAATAACGTAAAACGTATAACGCATAACGTATAACGTATAACGTGTAACGAAGAACGTATAACGAATAACGTATAACGTATAACGCATAACGTATAACGTATAACGTATAACGTATAACGTATAACGTATAACGTATAACGTATAACGTATAACGTATAACGTATAACGTATAACGTATAACGTATAACGTATAACGTATAACGTATATCGTATAACGTATAACGCATAAAGAATAACGTATAACGTATAACCTATGACGTATAACGTATAACGTATAACGTATAACGTATATCGTATAACGTATAACGTATAACGTATAACGTATAACGTATAACGTATAACGTATAACGAATAACGTATAACGTAAAACGTATAGCGTATAACGTATAACGTATAACGTATAACCAATGACGTATAACGTATAACGTATAACGTATAACGTATAACCTATGACGTATAACGTATAGCGTATAACGTATAACGTATAAAGTATAACGTATAACGTATAACGTATAACGTATAACGTATAACGTATAACGTATAACGTATAACGTATAACGCATAAAGAATAACGTATAACGTATAACCTATAACGTATAACGTATAACGTATAACGTATAACGTATATCGTATAACGTATAACGTATAACGTATAACGTATAACGTATAAAGTATAACGTATAACGTATAACGAATAACGTATAACGTAAAACGTATAACGTATAACGTATAACGTATAACGTATAACCAATGACGTATAACGTATAACGTATAACGTATAACGTATAAAGTATAACGTATAACGTATAACGTATAACGTATAACGTATAACGTATAACGTATAACGTATAACGTATAACGTATAACGTATAACGTATAACGTATAACGTATACCGTATAACGTATAACGTATAACTTATAACGTATATCGTAAAACGTATAACGTATGACGTATAAAGGATAACGTATAACGTATAAAGAATAACGTATAACGTATAACGAATAACGTATAACGTAAAACGTATAACGTATAACGTATAACGTATAACGTATAACCAATGACGTATAACGTATAACGTATAACGTATAACGTATAACGTATAACGTATAACGTATACCGTATAACGTATAACGTATAACTTATAACGTATATCGTAAAACGTATAACGTATGACGTATAAAGAATAACGTATAACGTATAAAGAATAACGTATAACGTATAACGAATAACGTAAAACGTATAACGCTTAACATGTAACGTATAACGTATAACGTATAACGTATAACGTATAACGTATAACGTATAACGTAAAACGTATAAGGTATAACGTATAACGTAAAACGGATAACGCATAACGTATATCGTATACCGTATAACGTATAACGTATATCGTATAACGTATAACGCATAAAGAATAACGTATAACGTATAACCTATGACGTATAACGTATAACGTATAACGTATAACGTATATCGTATAACGTATAACGTATAACGTATAACGTATAACGTATAACGTATAACGTATAACGTATAACGAATAACGTATAACGTAAAACGTATAACGTATAACGTATAACGTATAACGTATAACCTATGACGTATAACGTATAGCGTATAACGTATAACGTATAAAGTATAACGTATAACGTATAACGTATAACGTATAACGTATAACGTATAACGTATAACGTATAACGTATAACGTATAACGTATAACGTATAACGTATAACGTATAACGTATAACGTATAACGTATAACGTATAACGTATAACGTATAACCTATAACGTATAACGTATAACGTATCACGTATAACGTATAACGTATAACGTATAACGTATAACGTATAACGTATAACGTATAACGTATAACGTATAACGTATAACGTACAACGTATAACGTATAACGTATAACGTATAACGTATAACGTATAACGTATAACGTATAACGTATAACGTATATCGTATAACGTATAACGCATAAAGAATAACGTATAACGTATAACCTATGACGTATAACGTATAACGTATAACGTATAACGTATATCGTATAACGTATAACGTATAACGTATAACGTATAACGTATAACGTATAACGTATAACGAATAACGTATAACGTAAAACGTATAACGTATAACGTATAACGTATAACGTATAACGTATAACCAATGACGTATAACGTATAACGTATAACGTATAACGTATAAAGTATAACGTATAACGTATAACGTATAACGTATAACGTATAACGTATAACGTATACCGTATAACGTATAACGTATAACGTATAACTTATAACGTATATCGTAAAACGTATAACGTATGACGTATAAAGAATAACGTATAACGTATAACGTATAAAGAATAACGTATAACGTTTAACGTATAACGAATAACGTAAAACGTATAACGTATAACGCATAACGTATAACGTATAACGTGTAACAAAGAACGTATAACGAATAACGTATAAGGTATATCGTATAACGTAGAACGTATAACGTATAACGTATATCGTAAAACGTATAACGTATAACGTATAACGTATAACGTATAACGTATAACGTATAACGTATAACGTATAACGTATACCGTTTAACGTATAACGTATAACGTACAACGTATAACGTATAACGTATAACGTATACCGTATAACGTATAACGTATAACGTATAACGTATAACGTATAACGTATATCGTATAACGTATAACGCATAAAGAATAACGTATAACGTATAACCTATGACGTGTAACGTATATCGTAAAACGTATAACGTATGACGTATAAAGAATAACGTATAACGTATAACGTATAAAGAATAACGTATAACGTATAACGTATAACGAATAACGTAAAACGTATAACGCATAACGTATAACGTATAACGTGTAACGAAGAACGTATAACGAATAACGTATAACGTATAACGTATAACGTATAACGTATAACGTATAACGTATAACGTATACCGTTTAACGTATAACGTATAACGTACAACGTATAACGTATAACGTATAACGTATACCGTATAACGTTTAACGTATAACTTATAACGTATATCGTAAAACGTATAACGTATGACGTATAAAGAATAACGTATAACGTATAACGTATAAAGAATAACGTATAACGTATAACGTATAACGAATAACGTAAAACGTATAACGTGTAACGCATAACGTGTAACGTATAACGCATAACGTATAACGTATAACGTGTAACGAAGAACGTATAACGTATAACGTATAAAGAATAACGTATAACGTATAACGTATAACGTATAACGTATATCGTATAACGTATAACGTATAACGTATAACGTATAACGTATAACGTATAACGTATAACGAATAACGTATAACGTAAAACGTATAACGTATAACGTATAACGTATAACGTATAACGTATAACCTATGACGTATAACGTATATCGTAAAACGTATAACGTATGACGTATAAAGAATAACGTATAACGTATAACGTATAAAGAATAACGTATAACGTATAACGTATAACGAATAACGTAAAACGTATAACGCATAACGTATAACGTATAACGTGTAACGAAGAACGTATAACGAATAACGTATAACGTATATCGTATAACGTAGAACGTATAACGTATAACGTATAACGTATAACGTATAACGTATAACGTATAACGTATAACGTATAACGTATAACGTATAACGTATAACGTATAACGTATAACGTATAACGTATATCGTATAACGTATAACGCATAAAGAATAACGTATAACGTATAACCTATGACGTATAACGTATAACGTATAACGTATAACGTATATCGTATAACGTATAACGTATAACGTATAACGTATAACGTATAACGTATAACGTATAACGAATAACGTATAACGTAAAACGTATAACGTATAACGTATAACGTATAACGTATAACCTATGACGTATAACGTATAACGTATACCGTATAACGTATAACGTATAACTTATAACGTATTTCGTAAAACGTATAACGTATAACGTATGACGTATAAAGAATAACGTATAACGTATAACGTATAAAGAATAACGTATAACGTATAACTTATAACGAATAACGTAAAACGTATAACGTATAACGCATAAAGTATAACGTATAACGTGTAACGAAGAACGTATAACGAATAACGTATAAGGTATATCGTATAACGTAGAACGTATAACGTATAACGTATATCGTAAAACGTATAACGTATAACGTATAACGTATACCGTATAACGTATAACGTATAACTTATAACGTATATCGTAAAACGTATAACGTATGACGTATAAAGAATAATGTATAACGTATAACGTATAAAGAATAACGTATAACGTATAACGTATAACGAATAACGTAAAACGTATAACGTGTAACGCATAACGTATAACGTATAACGAATAACGTATAACGTATAACGTGTAACGAAGAACGTATAACGTATAACGTATAACGTATAACGTATAACGTATAACGTATAACGTATAACGTATAACGTATACCGTATAACGTATAACGTATAACGTACAACGTATATCGTAAAACGTATAACGTATGACGTATAAAGAATAACGTATAACGTATAACGTATAAAGAATAACGTATAACGTATAACGTATAACGAATAACGTAAAACGTATAACGCATAACGTATAACGTATAACGTGTAACGAAGAACGTATAACGAATAACGTATAACGTATATCGTATAACGTAGAACGTATAACGTATAACGTATAACGTATAACGTATAACGTATAACGTATAACGTATATTGTAGAACGTATAACGTATAACGTATATCGTATAACGTATAACGCATAAAGAATAACGTATAACGTATAACCTATGACGTATAACGTATAACGTATAACGTATAACGTATATCGTATAACGTATAACGTATAACGTATAACGTATAACGTACAACGTATAACGTATAACGTATAACGAATAACGTATAACGTATAACGTATAACGTATAACGTATAACGTATAACGTATAACCTATGA
The DNA here is from genome assembly GCF_051014685.1 of Ptiloglossa arizonensis. Lineage (NCBI taxonomy): Eukaryota > Metazoa > Arthropoda > Insecta > Hymenoptera > Colletidae > Ptiloglossa > Ptiloglossa arizonensis. The sequence continues at coordinate 22,101 of NW_027480020.1, read as the reverse complement.
CGTATGACGTATAGCGTATAACGTATAACGTATAAAGTATAACGTATAACGTATAACGTATAACGTATAACGTATAACGTATAACGTATAACGTATAACGTATAACGTATAACGTATAACGTATAACGTATAACGTATAACGTATAACGTATAACGTATAACGTATAACGTATAACGTATAACGTATAACGTATAACGTATAACGTATAACGTATAACGTATAACGTATAACGTATAACGTATAACGTATAACGTATAACGTATAACCTATAACGTATAACGTATAACGTATCACGTATAACGTATAACGTATAACGTATAACGTATAACGTATAACGTATAACGTATAACGTATAACGTATAACGTATAACGTATAACGTATAACGTATAACGTATAACGTATAACGTATAACGTATAACGTATAACGTATAACGTATAACGTATAACGTATATCCTATAACGTATAACGCATAAAGAATAACGTATAACGTATAACCTATGACGTATAACGTACAACGTATAACGTATAACGTATATCGTATAACGTATAACGTATAACGTATAACGTATAACGTATAACGTATAACGTATAACGAATAACGTATAACGTAAAACGTATAACGTATAACGTATAACGTATAACGTATAACCAATGACGTATAACGTATAACGTATAACGTATAACGTATAAAGTATAACGTATAACGTATAACGTATAACGTATAACGTATAACGTATAACGTATAACGTATAACGTATAACGTATAACGTATAACGTATAACGTATAACGTATACCGTATAACGTATAACGTATAACTTATAACGTATATCGTAAAACGTATAACGTATGACGTATAAAGAATAACGTATAACGTATAACGTATAAAGAATAACGTATAACGTATAACGTATAACGAATAACGTAAAACGTATAACGTATAACGCATAACGTATAACGTATAACGTGTAACAAAGAACGTATAACGAATAACGTATAAGGTATATCGTATAACGTAGAACGTATAACGTATAACGTATATCGTAAAACGTATAACGTATAACGTATAACGTATAACGTATAACGTATAACGTATAACGTATAACGTATAACGTATACCGTTTAACGTATAACGTATAACGTACAACGTATAACGTATAACGTATAACGTATAACGTATACCGTATAACGTATAACGTATAACTTATAACGTATATCGTAAAACGTATAACGTATGACGTATAAAGAATAACGTATAACGTATAACGTATAAAGAATAACGTATAACGTATAACGTTTAACGAATAACGTAAAACGTATAACGTGTAACGCATAACGTATAACGTATAACGCATAACGTATAACATATAACGTGTAACGAAGAACGTATAACGTATAACGTATAAAGAATAACGTATAACGTATAACGTATAACGTATAACATATATCGTATAACGTATAACGTATAACGTATAACGTATAACGTATAACGTATAACGTATAACGAATAACGTATAACGTAAAACGTATAACGTATAACGTATAACGTATAACGTATAACCTATGACGTATAACGTATATCGTAAAACGTATAACGTATGACGTATAAAGAATAACGTATAACGTATAACGTATAAAGAATAACGTATAACGTATAACGTATAACGAATAACGTAAAACGTATAACGCATAACGTATAACGTATAACGTGTAACGAAGAACGTATAACGAATAACGTATAACGTATAACGTATAACGTATAACGTATAACGTATAACGTATAACGTATAACGTATAACGTATAACGTATAACGTATAACGTATAACGTATAACGTATAACGTATAACGTATAACGTATAACGTATAACGTATAACGTATATCGTATAACGTATAACGCATAAAGAATAACGTATAACGTATAACCTATGACGTATAACGTATAACGTATAACGTATAACGTATACCGTATAACGTATAACGTATAACGTATAACGTATAACGTATAACGTATAACGTATAACGTATAACGAATAGCGTATAACGTAAAACGTATAACGTATAACGTATAACGTATAACGTATAACCAATGACGTATAACGTATAACGTATAACGTATAACGTATAAAGTATAACGTATAACGTATAACGTATAACGTATAACGTATAACGTATAACGTATAACGTATAACGTACAACGTATAGCGTATAACGTATAACGTATACCGTATAACGTATAACGTATAACTTATAACGTATATCGTAAAACGTATAACGTATGACGTATAAAGAATAACGTATAACGTATAACGTATAAAGAATAACGTATAACGTATAACGTATAACGAATAACGTAAAACGTATAACGTATAACGCATAACGTATAACGTATAACGTGTAACAAAGAACGTATAACGAATAACGTATAAGGTATATCGTATAACGTAGAACGTATAACGTATAACGTATATCGTAAACGTATAACGTATAACGTATAACGTATAACGTATAACGTATAACGTATAACGTATAACGTATACCGTTTAACGTATAACGTATAACGTACAACGTATAACGTATAACGTATAACGTATAACGTATACCGTATAACGTATAACGTATAACTTATAACGTATATCGTAAAACGTATAACGTATGACGTATAAAGAATAACGTATAACGTATAACGTATAAAGAATAACGTATAACGTATAACGTATAACGAATAACGTAAAACTTATAACGTGTAACGCATAGCGTATAACGTATAACGCATAACGTATAACGTATAACGTGTAACGAAGAACGTATAACGTATAACGTATAAAGAATAACGTATAACGTATAACGTATAACGTATAACGTATATCGTATAACGTATAACGTATAACGTATAACGTATAACGTATAACGTATAACGTATAACGTATAACGAATAACGTATAACGTAAAACGTATAACGTATAACGTATAACGTATAACGTATAACCTATGTCGTATAACGTATATCGTAAAACGTATAACGTATGACGTATAAAGAATAACGTATAACGTATAACGTATAAAGAATAACGTATAACGTATAACGTATAACGAATAACGTAAAACGTATAACGCATAACGTATAACGTATAACGTGTAACGAAGAACGTATAACGAATAACGTATAACGTATATCGTATAACGTAGAACGTATAACGTATAACGTATAACGTATAACGTATAACGTATAACGTATAACGTATAACGTATAACGTATAACGTATATCGTATAACGTATAACGTATAACGAATAACGTAAAACGTATGACGTATTACATATTACGTATAACGTAGAACGTATAACGTATAACGTATATCGTAAAATGTATAACGTATAACGTATAACGTATAACGTATAACGTATAACGTATAACGTATAACGTATAACGTAAAACGTATAAGTATTACGTATAACGTATAACGTATAACGTATAACGTATAACGTATAACGTATAACGTATAACGTATAACGTATAACGAATAACGTAAAACGTATGACGCATTACATATTACGTATAACGTATAACGTATAACGTATAACGTATAACGTATAACGAATAACGTAAAACGTATGACGCATTACATATTACGTATAACGTAGAACGTATAACGTATAACGTATATCGTAAAATGTATAACGTATAACGTATAACGTATAACGTATAACGTATAACGTATAACGTATAACGTATAACGTAAAACGTATAACGTATTACGTATAACGTATAACGTATAACGTATAACGTATAACGTATAACGTATAACGTATAACGTATAACGTATAACGTATAACGAATAACGTAAAACGTATGACGCATTACATATTACGTATAACGTAGAACGTATAACTTATAACATATATCGTAAAACGTATAACGTATAACGTATAACGTATAACGTATAACGAATAACGTAAAACGTATAACGCATAACGTATAACGTATAACGTGTAACGAAGAACGTATAACGAATAACGTATAACGTATATCGTATAACGTAGAACGTATAACGTATAACGTATAACGTATAACGTATAACGTATAACGTATAACGTATAACGTATAACGTATAACGTATAACGTATAACGTATAACGTATAACGTATAACGTATAACGTATAACGTATAACGTATAACGTATAACGTATAACGTATATCGTATAACGTATAACGCATAAAGAATAACGTATAACGTATAACCTATGACGTATAACGTATAACGTATAACGTATAACGTATATCGTATAACGTATAACGTATAACGTATAACGTATAACGTATAACGTATAACGTATAACGTATAACGTATACCGTATAACGTATAACGTATAACGTATAACGTATAACGTATAACGTATAACGTATAACGTATAACGTAAAACGTATAACGCATAACGTATATCGTATACCGTATAACGTATAACGTATATCGTATAACGTATTACGCATAAAGAATAACGTATAACGTATAACGTATAACGTATAACGTATAACGAATAACGTAAAACGTATAACGCATAACGTATATCGTATACCGTATAACGTATAACGTATATCGTATAACGTATAACGCATAAAGAATAACGTATAGCGTATAACCTATGACGTATAACGTATAACGTATAACGTATATCGTATAACGTATAACGTATAACGTATAACGTATAACGTATAATGTATAACGTATAACGTGTAACGTATAACGTATAACGTATAACGTATACCGTATGACGTATAACGTATGACGTATCACGAATAACGTAAAACGTATAACGCATAACGTATAACGTATAACGTGTAACGAAGAACGTATAACGAATAACGTAAAACGTATAACGCATAACATGTAACGTATAACGTATAACGTATAACGTATAACGTATGACGTATAACGTATAACGTATAACGTATAACGTATAACGTATAACGTATAACGTAAAACGTAAAACGTATAACGCATAACGTATATCGTATACCGTATAACGTATAACGTATATCGTATAACGTATACCGCATAAAGAATTACGTATAACGTATAACCTATGACGTGTAACGTATAACGTATAATGTATAACGTATATCGTATAACGTATAACGTATAACGTATAACGTATAACGTATGACGTATAACGTATAACGTATAACGTATAACGTATAACGGATAACGTATAACGTATAACGTATAACGTATATCGTATAATGTATAACGTATAACGTATAACGTATAAGGTATAACGAATAAAGTATAACGTATAACGTATAACGTATAACGTATAACCTATAACGTATAACGTACAACGTACAACGAATAACGCAAATCGTATAACGCATAACGTATAACGTATAACGTGTAACGAAGAACGTATAACGAATAACGTATAACGTATATCGTATAACGTATAACGTATAACGTATGACGTGTAACGCATAACGTATAACGTATAACGTATAACGTATAACGTATAACGTATAACGCATAAAGAATAACGTATAGCGTATAACCTATGACGTATAACGTATAACGTATAACGTATATCGTATAACGTATAACGTATAACGTATAACGTATAACGTATAACGTATGACGTATAACGTATAACGTATAACGTATAACGTATAACGTATAACGTATAACGTATAACGTATAACGTATAACGTATAACGTATAACGTATAACGTATAACGTATAACGTATAACGTACAACGTATAACGTATAACGTATAACGTATAACGTATAACGTATAACGTATAACGTATAACGTATAACGTATATCGTATAACGTATAACGCATAAAGAATAACGTATAACGTATAACCTATGACGTATAACGTATAACGTATAACGTATAACGTATATCGTATAACGTATAACGTATAACGTATAACGTATAACGTATAACGTATAACGTATAACGAATAACGTATAACGTAAAACGTATAACGTATAACGTATAACGTATAACGTATAACGTATAACCAATGACGTATAACGTATAACGTATAACGTATAACGTATAAAGTATAACGTATAACGTATAACGTATAACGTATAACGTATAACGTATAACGTATACCGTATAACGTATAACGTATAACGTATAACTTATAACGTATATCGTAAAACGTATAACGTATGACGTATAAAGAATAACGTATAACGTATAACGTATAAAGAATAACGTATAACGTTTAACGTATAACGAATAACGTAAAACGTATAACGTATAACGCATAACGTATAACGTATAACGTGTAACAAAGAACGTATAACGAATAACGTATAAGGTATATCGTATAACGTAGAACGTATAACGTATAACGTATATCGTAAAACGTATAACGTATAACGTATAACGTATAACGTATAACGTATAACGTATAACGTATAACGTATAACGTATACCGTTTAACGTATAACGTATAACGTACAACGTATAACGTATAACGTATAACGTATACCGTATAACGTATAACGTATAACGTATAACGTATAACGTATAACGTATATCGTATAACGTATAACGCATAAAGAATAACGTATAACGTATAACCTATGACGTATAACGTATATCGTAAAACGTATAACGTATGACGTATAAAGAATAACGTATAACGTATAACGTATAAAGAATAACGTATAACGTATAACGTATAACGAATAACGTAAAACGTATAACGCATAACGTATAACGTATAACGTGTAACGAAGAACGTATAACGAATAACGTATAACGTATAACGTATAACGTATAACGTATAACGTATAACGTATAACGTATACCGTTTAACGTATAACGTATAACGTACAACGTATAACGTATAACGTATAACGTATACCGTATAACGTTTAACGTATAACTTATAACGTATATCGTAAAACGTATAACGTATGACGTATAAAGAATAACGTATAACGTATAACGTATAAAGAATAACGTATAACGTATAACGTATAACGAATAACGTAAAACGTATAACGTGTAACGCATAACGTGTAACGTATAACGCATAACGTATAACGTATAACGTGTAACGAAGAACGTATAACGTATAACGTATAAAGAATAACGTATAACGTATAACGTATAACGTATAACGTATATCGTATAACGTATAACGTATAACGTATAACGTATAACGTATAACGTATAACGTATAACGAATAACGTATAACGTAAAACGTATAACGTATAACGTATAACGTATAACGTATAACCTATGACGTATAACGTATATCGTAAAACGTATAACGTATGACGTATAAAGAATAACGTATAACGTATAACGTATAAAGAATAACGTATAACGTATAACGTATAACGAATAACGTAAAACGTATAACGCATAACGTATAACGTATAACGTGTAACGAAGAACGTATAACGAATAACGTATAACGTATATCGTATAACGTAGAACGTATAACGTATAACGTATAACGTATAACGTATAACGTATAACGTATAACGTATAACGTATAACGTATAACGTATAACGTATAACGTATAACGTATAACGTATAACGTATATCGTATAACGTATAACGCATAAAGAATAACGTATAACGTATAACCTATGACGTATAACGTATAACGTATAACGTATAACGTATATCGTATAACGTATAACGTATAACGTATAACGTATAACGTATAACGTATAACGTATAACGAATAACGTATAACGTAAAACGTATAACGTATAACGTATAACGTATAACGTATAACCTATGACGTATAACGTATAACGTATACCGTATAACGTATAACGTATAACTTATAACGTATTTCGTAAAACGTATAACGTATAACGTATGACGTATAAAGAATAACGTATAACGTATAACGTATAAAGAATAACGTATAACGTATAACTTATAACGAATAACGTAAAACGTATAACGTATAACGCATAAAGTATAACGTATAACGTGTAACGAAGAACGTATAACGAATAACGTATAAGGTATATCGTATAACGTAGAACGTATAACGTATAACGTATATCGTAAAACGTATAACGTATAACGTATAACGTATACCGTATAACGTATAACGTATAACTTATAACGTATATCGTAAAACGTATAACGTATGACGTATAAAGAATAATGTATAACGTATAACGTATAAAGAATAACGTATAACGTATAACGTATAACGAATAACGTAAAACGTATAACGTGTAACGCATAACGTATAACGTATAACGAATAACGTATAACGTATAACGTGTAACGAAGAACGTATAACGTATAACGTATAACGTATAACGTATAACGTATAACGTATAACGTATAACGTATAACGTATACCGTATAACGTATAACGTATAACGTACAACGTATATCGTAAAACGTATAACGTATGACGTATAAAGAATAACGTATAACGTATAACGTATAAAGAATAACGTATAACGTATAACGTATAACGAATAACGTAAAACGTATAACGCATAACGTATAACGTATAACGTGTAACGAAGAACGTATAACGAATAACGTATAACGTATATCGTATAACGTAGAACGTATAACGTATAACGTATAACGTATAACGTATAACGTATAACGTATATTGTAGAACGTATAACGTATAACGTATATCGTATAACGTATAACGCATAAAGAATAACGTATAACGTATAACCTATGACGTATAACGTATAACGTATAACGTATAACGTATATCGTATAACGTATAACGTATAACGTATAACGTATAACGTACAACGTATAACGTATAACGTATAACGAATAACGTATAACGTAAAACGTATAACGTATAACGTATAACGTATAACGTATAACCTATGACGTATGACGTATAGCGTATAACGTATAACGTATAAAGTATAACGTATAACGTATAACGTATAACGTATAACGTATAACGTATAACGTATAACGTATAACGTATAACGTATAACGTATAACGTATAACGTATAACGTATAACGTATAACGTATAACGTATAACGTATAACGTATAACGTATAACGTATAACGTATAACGTATAACGTATAACGTATAACGTATAACGTATAACGTATAACGTATAACGTATAACGTATAACGTATAACGTATAACGTATAACCTATAACGTATAACGTATAACGTATCACGTATAACGTATAACGTATAACGTATAACGTATAACGTATAACGTATAACGTATAACGTATAACGTATAACGTATAACGTATAACGTATAACGTATAACGTATAACGTATAACGTATAACGTATAACGTATAACGTATAACGTATAACGTATAACGTATAACGTATATCCTATAACGTATAACGCATAAAGAATAACGTATAACGTATAACCTATGACGTATAACGTACAACGTATAACGTATAACGTATATCGTATAACGTATAACGTATAACGTATAACGTATAACGTATAACGTATAACGTATAACGAATAACGTATAACGTAAAACGTATAACGTATAACGTATAACGTATAACGTATAACCAATGACGTATAACGTATAACGTATAACGTATAACGTATAAAGTATAACGTATAACGTATAACGTATAACGTATAACGTATAACGTATAACGTATAACGTATAACGTATAACGTATAACGTATAACGTATAACGTATAACGTATACCGTATAACGTATAACGTATAACTTATAACGTATATCGTAAAACGTATAACGTATGACGTATAAAGAATAACGTATAACGTATAACGTATAAAGAATAACGTATAACGTATAACGTATAACGAATAACGTAAAACGTATAACGTATAACGCATAACGTATAACGTATAACGTGTAACAAAGAACGTATAACGAATAACGTATAAGGTATATCGTATAACGTAGAACGTATAACGTATAACGTATATCGTAAAACGTATAACGTATAACGTATAACGTATAACGTATAACGTATAACGTATAACGTATAACGTATAACGTATACCGTTTAACGTATAACGTATAACGTACAACGTATAACGTATAACGTATAACGTATAACGTATACCGTATAACGTATAACGTATAACTTATAACGTATATCGTAAAACGTATAACGTATGACGTATAAAGAATAACGTATAACGTATAACGTATAAAGAATAACGTATAACGTATAACGTTTAACGAATAACGTAAAACGTATAACGTGTAACGCATAACGTATAACGTATAACGCATAACGTATAACATATAACGTGTAACGAAGAACGTATAACGTATAACGTATAAAGAATAACGTATAACGTATAACGTATAACGTATAACATATATCGTATAACGTATAACGTATAACGTATAACGTATAACGTATAACGTATAACGTATAACGAATAACGTATAACGTAAAACGTATAACGTATAACGTATAACGTATAACGTATAACCTATGACGTATAACGTATATCGTAAAACGTATAACGTATGACGTATAAAGAATAACGTATAACGTATAACGTATAAAGAATAACGTATAACGTATAACGTATAACGAATAACGTAAAACGTATAACGCATAACGTATAACGTATAACGTGTAACGAAGAACGTATAACGAATAACGTATAACGTATAACGTATAACGTATAACGTATAACGTATAACGTATAACGTATAACGTATAACGTATAACGTATAACGTATAACGTATAACGTATAACGTATAACGTATAACGTATAACGTATAACGTATAACGTATAACGTATATCGTATAACGTATAACGCATAAAGAATAACGTATAACGTATAACCTATGACGTATAACGTATAACGTATAACGTATAACGTATACCGTATAACGTATAACGTATAACGTATAACGTATAACGTATAACGTATAACGTATAACGTATAACGAATAGCGTATAACGTAAAACGTATAACGTATAACGTATAACGTATAACGTATAACCAATGACGTATAACGTATAACGTATAACGTATAACGTATAAAGTATAACGTATAACGTATAACGTATAACGTATAACGTATAACGTATAACGTATAACGTATAACGTATAACGTATAGCGTATAACGTATAACGTATACCGTATAACGTATAACGTATAACTTATAACGTATATCGTAAAACGTATAACGTATGACGTATAAAGAATAACGTATAACGTATAACGTATAAAGAATAACGTATAACGTATAACGTATAACGAATAACGTAAAACGTATAACGTATAACGCATAACGTATAACGTATAACGTGTAACAAAGAACGTATAACGAATAACGTATAAGGTATATCGTATAACGTAGAACGTATAACGTATAACGTATATCGTAAAACGTATAACGTATAACGTATAACGTATAACGTATAACGTATAACGTATAACGTATAACGTATACCGTTTAACGTATAACGTATAACGTACAACGTATAACGTATAACGTATAACGTATACCGTATAACGTATAACGTATAACTTATAACGTATATCGTAAAACGTATAACGTATGACGTATAAAGAATAACGTATAACGTATAACGTATAAAGAATAACGTATAACGTATAACGTATAACGAATAACGTAAAACTTATAACGTGTAACGCATAACGTATAACGTATAACGCATAACGTATAACGTATAACGTGTAACGAAGAACGTATAACGTATAACGTATAAAGAATAACGTATAACGTATAACGTATAACGTATAACGTATATCGTATAACGTATAACGTATAACGTATAACGTATAACGTATAACGTATAACGTATAACGTATAACGAATAACGTATAACGTAAAACGTATAACGTATAACGTATAACGTATAACGTATAACCTATGTCGTATAACGTATATCGTAAAACGTATAACGTATGACGTATAAAGAATAACGTATAACGTATAACGTATAAAGAATAACGTATAACGTATAACGTATAACGAATAACGTAAAACGTATAACGCATAACGTATAACGTATAACGTGTAACGAAGAACGTATAACGAATAACGTATAACGTATATCGTATAACGTAGAACGTATAACGTATAACGTATAACGTATAACGTATAACGTATAACGTATAACGTATAACGTATAACGTATAACGTATATCGTATAACGTATAACGTATAACGAATAACGTAAAACGTATGACGTATTACATATTACGTATAACGTAGAACGTATAACGTATAACGTATATCGTAAAATGTATAACGTATAACGTATAACGTATAACGTATAACGTATAACGTATAACGTATAACGTATAACGTAAAACGTATAAGTATTACGTATAACGTATAACGTATAACGTATAACGTATAACGTATAACGTATAACGTATAACGTATAACGTATAACGAATAACGTAAAACGTATGACGCATTACATATTACGTATAACGTATAACGTATAACGTATAACGTATAACGTATAACGAATAACGTAAAACGTATGACGCATTACATATTACGTATAACGTAGAACGTATAACGTATAACGTATATCGTAAAATGTATAACGTATAACGTATAACGTATAACGTATAACGTATAACGTATAACGTATAACGTATAACGTAAAACGTATAACGTATTACGTATAACGTATAACGTATAACGTATAACGTATAACGTATAACGTATAACGTATAACGTATAACGTATAACGTATAACGAATAACGTAAAACGTATGACGCATTACATATTACGTATAACGTAGAACGTATAACTTATAACATATATCGTAAAACGTATAACGTATAACGTATAACGTATAACGTATAACGAATAACGTAAAACGTATAACGCATAACGTATAACGTATAACGTGTAACGAAGAACGTATAACGAATAACGTATAACGTATATCGTATAACGTAGAACGTATAACGTATAACGTATAACGTATAACGTATAACGTATAACGTATAACGTATAACGTATAACGTATAACGTATAACCTATAACGTATAACGTATAACGTATAACCTATAACGTATAACGTATAACGTATCACGTATAACGTATAACGTATAACGTATAACGTATAACGTATAACGTATAACGTATAACGTATAACGTATAACGTATAACGTATAACGTATAACGTATAACGTATAACGTATAACGTATAACGTATAACGTATAACGTATAACGTATAACGTATATCGTATAACGTATAACGCATAAAGAATAACGTATAACGTATAACCTATGACGTATAACGTATAACGTATAACGTATAACGTATATCGTATAACGTATAACGTATAACGTATAACGTATAACGTATAACGTAAAACGTATAACGCATAACGTATATCGTATACCGTATAACGTATAACGTATATCGTATAACGTATTACGCATAAAGAATAACGTATAACGTATAACGTATAACGTATAACGTATAACGAATAACGTAAAACGTATAACGCATAACGTATATCGTATACCGTATAACGTATAACGTATATCGTATAACGTATAACGCATAAAGAATAACGTATAGCGTATAACCTATGACGTATAACGTATAACGTATAACGTATATCGTATAACGTATAACGTATAACGTATAACGTATAACGTATAATGTATAACGTATAACGTGTAACGTATAACGTATAACGTATAACGTATACCGTATGACGTATAACGTATGACGTATCACGAATAACGTAAAACGTATAACGCATAACGTATAACGTATAACGTGTAACGAAGAACGTATAACGAATAACGTAAAACGTATAACGCATAACATGTAACGTATAACGTATAACGTATAACGTATAACGTATGACGTATAACGTATAACGTATAACGTATAACGTATAACGTATAACGTATAACGTAAAACGTAAAACGTATAACGCATAACGTATATCGTATACCGTATAACGTATAACGTATATCGTATAACGTATACCGCATAAAGAATTACGTATAACGTATAACCTATGACGTGTAACGTATAACGTATAATGTATAACGTATATCGTATAACGTATAACGTATAACGTATAACGTATAACGTATGACGTATAACGTATAACGTATAACGTATAACGTATAACGGATAACGTATAACGTATAACGTATAACGTATATCGTATAATGTATAACGTATAACGTATAACGTATAAGGTATAACGAATAAAGTATAACGTATAACGTATAACGTATAACGTATAACCTATAACGTATAACGTACAACGTACAACGAATAACGCAAATCGTATAACGCATAACGTATAACGTATAACGTGTAACGAAGAACGTATAACGAATAACGTATAACGTATATCGTATAACGTATAACGTATAACGTATGACGTGTAACGCATAACGTATAACGTATAACGTATAACGTATAACGTATAACGCATAAAGAATAACGTATAGCGTATAACCTATGACGTATAACGTATAACGTATAACGTATATCGTATAACGTATAACGTATAACGTATAACGTATAACGTATGACGTATAACGTATAACGTATAACGTATAACGTATAACGTATAACGTATAACGTATAACGTATAACGTATAACGTATAACGTATAACGTATAACGTATAACGTATACCGTATGACGTATAACGTATGACGTATCACGAATAACGTAAAACGTATAACGCATAACGTATAACGTATAACGTGTAACGAAGAACGTATAACGAATAACGTAAAACGTATAACGCTTAACATGTAACGTATAACGTATAACGTATAACGTATAACGTATAACGTATAACGTATAACGTATAACGTATAACGTATAACGTATAACGTATAAGGTATAACGTATAACGTAAAACGTATAACGCATAACGTATATCGTATACCGTATAACGTATAACGTATACCGTATAACGTATAACGCATACAGAATAACGTATAAAGTATAACCTATGACGTATAACGTATAACGTATAACGTATAACGTATATCGTATAACGTATAACGTATAACGTATAACGTATAACGTATAACGTATAACGTATAACGTATAACGTATAACGAATAACGTATAACGTAAAACGTATAACGTATAACGTATAACGTATAACGTATAACCTATGACGTATAACGTATAACGTATAACGTATAACGTATAAAGTATAACGTATAACGTATAACGTATAACGTATAACGTATAACGTATAACGTATAACGTATAACGTATAACGTATAACGTATATCGTATAACGTATAACGTATAACGTATAACGTATAACGTATAACCTATAACGTATAACGTATAACGTATAACGTATAACGTATAACGTATAACGTATAACGTATAACGTATAACGTATAACGTATAACGTATAACGTATAACGTATAACGTATAACGTATAACGTATAACGTATAACGTATAACGTATAACGTATAACGTATATCGTATAACGTATAACGCATAAAGAATAACGTATAACGTATAACCTATGACGTATAACGTATAACGTAAAACGTATAACGCATAACGTATAACGTATAACGTATAACGTATAACGTATAACGTATATCGTATAACGTATAACGCATAAAGAATAACGTATAACGTATAACCTATGACGTATAACGTATAACGTATAACGTATAACGTATATCGTATAACGTATAACGTATAACGTATAACGTATAACGTATAACGTATAACGTATAACGAATAACGTATAACGTAAAACGTATAACGTAAAACGTATAACGTATAACGTATAACCTATGACGTATAACGTATAACGTATAACGTATAACGTATAAAGTATAACGTATAACGTATAACGTATAACGTATAACGTATAACGTATAACGTATAACGTATAACGTATAACGTATAACGTATATCGTATAACGTATAACGTATAACGTATAACGTATAACGTATAACCTATAACGTATAACGTATAACGTATAACGTATAACGTATAACGTATAACGTATAACGTATAACGTATAACGTATAACGTATAACGTATAACGTATAACGTATAACGTATAACGTATAACGTATAACGTATAACGTATAACGTATAACGTATAACGTATAACGTATAACGTATAACGTATAACGTATGACGTATAACGTATAACGTATAACGTATAACGTATAACGGATAACGTATAACGTATAACGTATAACGTATATCGTATACCGTATAACGTATAACGTATAACGTATAAGGTATAACGAATAAAGTATAACGTATAACGTATAACGTATAACGTATAACCTATAACGTATAACGTACAACGTACAACGAATAACGCAAATCGTATAACGCATAACGTATAACGTATAACGTGTAACGAAGAACGTATAACGAATAACGTATAACGTATATCGTATAACGTATAACGTATAACGTATGACGTATAACGCATAACGTATAACGTATAACGTATAACGTATAACGTATAACGCATAAAGAATAACGTATAGCGTATAACCTATGACGTATAACGTATAACGTATAACGTATATCGTATAACGTATAACGTATAACGTATAACGTATAACGTATGACGTATAACGTATAACGTATAACGTATAACGTATAACGTATAACGTATAACGTATAACGTATAACGTATAACGTATAACGTATAACGTATAACGTATACCGTATGACGTATAACGTATGACGTATCACGAATAACGTAAAACGTATAACGCATAACGTATAACGTATAACGTGTAACGAAGAACGTATAACGAATAACGTAAAACGTATAACGCTTAACATGTAACGTATAACGTATAACGTATAACGTATAACGTATAACGTATAACGTATAATGTATAACGTATAACGTATAAGGTATAACGTATAACGTAAAACGTATAACGCATAACGTATATCGTATACCGTATAACGTATAACGTATATCGTATAACGTATAACGCATACAGAATAACGTATAACGTATAACCTATGACGTATAACGTATAACGTATAACGTATAACGTATATCGTATAACGTATAACGTATAACGTATAACGTATAACGTATAACGTATAACGTGTAACGAAGAACGTATAACGAATAACGTATAACGTATATCGTATAACGTAGAACGTATAACGTATAACGTATAACGTATAACGTATAACGTATAACGTATAACGTATAACGTATAACGTATAACGTATAACGTATAACGTATATCGTATAACGTATAACGTATAACGAATAACGTAAAACGTATGACGCATTACATATTACGTATAACGTAGAACGTATAACGTATAACGTATATCGTAAAATGTATAACGTATAACGTATAACGTATAACGTTAAACGTATAACGTATAACGTATAACGTAAAACGTATAACGTATTACGTATAACGTATAACGTGTAACGTATAACGTATAACGTATAACGTATAACGTATAACGTATAACGTATAACGAATAACGTAAAACGTATGACGCATTACATATTACGTATAACGTATAACGTATAACGTATAACGTATAACGTATAACGTATAACGAATAACGTAAAACGTATGACGCATTACATATTACGTATAACGTAGAACGTATAACGTATAACGTATATCGTAAAATGTATAACGTATAACGTATAACGTATAACGTATAACGTATAACGTATAACGTATAACGTATAACGTAAAACGTATAACGTATTACGTATAACGTATAACGTATAACGTATAACGTATAACGTATAACGTATAACGTATAACGTATAACGTATAACGAATAACGTAAAACGTATGACGCATTACATATTACGTATAACGTAGAACGTATAACTTATAACATATATCGTAAAACATATAACGTATAACGTATAACGTATAACGTATAACGAATAACGTAAAACGTATAACGCATAACGTATAACGTATAACGTGTAACGAAGAACGTATAACGAATAACGTATATCGTATATCGTATAACGTAGAACGTATAACGTATAACGTATAACGTATAACGTATAACGTATAACGTATAACGTATAACGTATAACGTATAACGTATAACCTATAACGTATAACGTATAACGTATAACCTATAACGTATAACGTATAACGTATCACGTATAACGTATAACGTATAACGTATAACGTATAACGTATAACGTATAACGTATAACGTATAACGTATAACGTATAACGTATAACGTATAACGTATAACGTATAACGTATAACGTATAACGTATAACGTATAACGTATATCGTATAACGTATAACGCATAAAGAATAACGTATAACGTATAACCTATGACGTATAACGTATAACGTATAACGTATAACGTATATCGTATAACGTATAACGTATAACGTATAACGTATAACGTATAACGTATAACGTATAACGTATAACGTATACCGTATAACGTATAACGTATAACGTATAACGTATAACGTATAACGTATAACGTATAACGTATAACGTAAAACGTATAACGCATAACGTATATCGTATACCGTATAACGTATAACGTATATCGTATAACGTGTTACGCATTAAGAATAACGTATAACGTATAACGTATAACGTATAACGTATAACGAATAACGTAAAACGTATAACGCATAACGTATATCGTATACCGTATAACGTATAACGTATATCGTATAACGTATAACGCATAAAGAATAACGTATAGCGTATAACCTATGACGTATAACGTATAACGTATAACGTATAACGTATATCGTATAACGTATAACGTATAACGTATAACGTATAACGTATAATGTATAACGTATAACGTGTAACGTATAACGTATAACGTATAACGTATACCGTATGACGTATAACGTATGACGTATCACGAATAACGTAAAACGTATAACGCATAACGTATAACGTATAACGTGTAACGAAGAACGTATAACGAATAACGTAAAACGTATAACGCATAACATGTAACGTATAACGTATAACGTATAACGTATAACGTATGACGTATAACGTATAACGTATAACGTATAACGTATAACGTATAACGTATAACGTAAAACTTATAACGCATAACGTATATCGTATACCGTATAACGTATAACGTATATCGTATAACGTATACCGCATAAAGAATAACGTATAACGTATAACCTATGACGTGTAACGTATAACGTATAATGTATAACGTATATCGTATAACGTATAACGTATAACGTATAACGTATAACGTATGACGTATAACGTATAACGTATAACGTATAACGTATAACGGATAACGTATAACGTATAACGTATAACGTATAACGTATATCGTATAACGTATAACGCATAAAGAATAACGTATAACGTATAACCTATGACGTATAACGTATAACGTATAACGTATAACGTATATCGTATAACGTATAACGTATAACGTATAACGTATAACGTATAACGTATAACGTATAACGAATAACGTATAACGTAAAACGTATAACGTAAAACGTATAACGTATAACGTATAACCTATGACGTATAACGTATAACGTATAACGTATAACGTATAAAGTATAACGTATAACGTATAACGTATAACGTATAACGTATAACGTATAACGTATAACGTATAACGTATAACGTATAACGTAAAACGTATAACGTATAACGTATAACGTATAACGTATAACGTATAACGTATAACGTATAACGTATAACGTATAACGTATAACGTATAACGTATAACGTATAACGTATAACGTATAACGTATAACGTATAACGTATAACGTATAACGTATAACGTATAACGTATATCGTATAACGTATAACCTATGACGTATAACGTATAACGTATAACGTATAACGTATATCGTATAACGTATAACGTATAACGTATAACGTATAACGTATAACGTATAACGTATAACGAATAACGTATAACGTAAAACGTATAACGTAAAACGTATAACGTATAACGTATAACCTATGACGTATAACGTATAACGTATAACGTATAACGTATAAAGTATAACGTATAACGTATAACGTATAACGTATAACGTATAACGTATAACGTATAACGTATAACGTATAACGTATAACGTATAACGTACAACGTATAACGTATAACGTATAACGTATAACGTATAACGTATAACGTATAACGTATAACGTATAACGTATAACGTATAACGTATAACGTATACCGTATGACGTATAACGTATGACGTATCACGAATAACGTAAAACGTATAACGCATAACGTATAACGTATAACGTGTAACGAAGAACGTATAACGAATAACGTAAAACGTATAACGATTAACATGTAACGTATAACGTATAACGTATAACGTATAACGTATAACGTATAACGTATAACGTATAACGTATAACGTATAAGGTATAACGTATAACGTAAAACGTATAACGCATAACGTATAACGTATAACGTATAACGTATAACGTATAACGTATATCGTATAACGTATAACGCATAAAGAATAACGTATAACGTATAACCTATGACGTATAACGTATAACGTATAACGTATAACGTATATCGTATAACGTATAACGTATAACGTATAACGTATAACGTATAACGTATAACGTATAACGAATAACGTATAACGTAAAACGTATAACGTAAAACGTATAACGTATAACGTATAACCTATGACGTATAACGTATAACGTATAACGTATAACGTATAAAGTATAACGTATAACGTATAACGTATAACGTATAACGTATAACGTATAACGTATAACGTATAACGTATAACGTATAACGTATATCGTATAACGTATAACGTATAACGTATAACGTATAACGTATAACCTATAACGTATAACGTATAACGTATAACGTATAACGTATAACGTATAACGTATAACGTATAACGTATAACGTATAACGTATAACGTATAACGTATAACGTATAACGTATAACGTATAACGTATAACGTATAACGTATAACGTATAACGTATAACGTATAACGTATAACGTATGACGTATAACGTATAACGTATAACGTATAACGTATAACGGATAACGTATAACGTATAACGTATAACGTATATCGTATACCGTATAACGTATAACGTATAACGTATAAGGTATAACGAATAAAGTATAACGTATAACGTATAACGTATAACGTATAACCTATAACGTATAACGTACAACGTACAACGAATAACGCAAATCGTATAACGCATAACGTATAACGTATAACGTGTAACGAAGAACGTATAACGAATAACGTATAACGTATATCGTATAACGTATAACGTATAACGTATGACGTATAACGCATAACGTATAACGTATAACGTATAACGTATAACGTATAACGCATAAAGAATAACGTATAGCGTATAACCTATGACGTATAACGTATAACGTATAACGTATATCGTATAACGTATAACGTATAACGTATAACGTATAACGTATGACGTATAACGTATAACGTATAACGTATAACGTATAACGTATAACGTATAACGTATAACGTATAACGTATAACGTATAACGTATAACGTATAACGTATACCGTATGACGTATAACGTATGACGTATCACGTATAACGTAAAACGTATAATGCATAACGTATAACGTATAACGTGTAACGAAGAACGTATAACGAATAACGTAAAACGTATAACGCTTAACATGTAACGTATAACGTATAACGTATAACGTATAACGTATAACGTATAACGTATAACGTATAACGTATAACGTATAACGTATAAGGTATAACGTATAACGTAAAACGTATAACGCATAACGTATATCGTATACCGTATAACGTATAACGTATATCGTATAACGTATAACGCATACAGAATAACGTATAACGTATAACCTATGACGTATAACGTATAACGTATAACGTATAACGTATATCGTATAACGTATAACGTATAACGTATAACGTATAACGTATAACGTATAACGTGTAACGAAGAACGTATAACGAATAACGTATAACGTATATCGTATAACGTAGAACGTATAACGTATAACGTATAACGTATAACGTATAACGTATATCGTATAACGTATAACGTATAACGTATAACGTATAACGTATATCGTATAACGTAT